>NC_092868.1:8748183-8826087 GCF_032062135.1 Pyxicephalus adspersus
CTCCCCAGATCATAACAATGCTCCCATTGGCTCCCCAGATCATAACAATGCTCCGATGGGCTCCCCAGATCATAACAATGCCACCATAGGCATCCTAGATCATAACAATGCCACCATAGGCATCCCAGATCATAACAATGCCCCCGTGGGCTCCCCAGATCATACCAATGCTCCCATGGGCTCCCCAGATCAGAACAATGCCCCCACAGAGAATGGAACCCAACAAACGCAGTACCCTATGCAGCTTCTCCTAGCCCACGCCTGTGTGCAGAAACATCAGCTTCCTGCCTGGCAAAACAGAGGGACAACAGGGGGACAATGAAGAAACCCTCTCCATCCTGGCTGATTCCCCAATATTAGCATATTCTTTCCATCTTTCACCCTGACTACCTTGAATCTGTATGTCCTAGGAGCATATGATACACTGTGGCTGCTGGGTATGTGTTGCACTGAAAAACAATGGGATGGGAAAATAGAAGGTTTCTTGCTGGAGGCACCAAAATGGTCAGAAACTATCTTCTTATACTAACTTAACCTGAACATCCTCGTAGCTTCTTGTTCTTCTGCAGCTGGAGCTGGGATCATATGTGTTGGTCATTTGGGGCAGCTGTGATACCATTACCCCAGTAATGTGATAGTTAATCTCTGGGCCCAAGCACCATCACAGCATGTCATATGATCCTCCATGCTCATACTCCATGTGCCAGGAATAAGGAGATACAAGGGACTGCAGGTAAAGTGACTATGAAGAGGTTGTTGGGCAACCTTTCCATGCACTGTTGCCACCATGAATGAGCAAGGTGTCAGTTCTTCTAATAATATTATGTTTTTGGTTGAATTCCATGGACAGGTATTTTTTCATCTCCATTACCTAGGTACCTATGTGACCATGTTCTGCCTGCGCCATTTTGCTTTGTCTTTATACTCAGGACCTGGATAGAATTCCCTACATGTATCTCTTCTCTCCTAAGGATACATTGAGCTGTAGTGTTGATGACTGGCGGTGACAATCAGAACAGTGCGCTCTCTATATCAGCTCCTATGTGTACCGTAATTGCTGTCAAATTAGCAACATCTGAAAATCTACAAGGGACCAACACAGCCAAGTGAAGAAGCATCAAAAGGGGACACGAATAGTAATTACGTTTTACTGAGATAATGAAGAATGCGCAGCACGGTTACAAACAGAAAATGTGAAAGGGGTAAACTTTTGTTTTAATCTCTCAGTGGGATGAACGGGGCTAGAAGGAAGCTGGTGTCCGGTTGCTATGGCAATCCCATCCCTCCTAAAAGGTCTTCATTGGCCATGCATGGATGCGAGTGCTTCTCTCTGTCTGCAGATAATTCCCCTAGAAGTCTCTGTATTTGTGTTGTGTTGGGCAAACGTTCAGTTTTAATGTGAGGATTTGATTCCCTGTCCGGTTTTAACTAATCTGTAGTTCCCCAATAAGGTGATTTTCTCTCCCTCCCTGTACCCAGTAAGGATAGTCATTGGACAGGAAGTAAGGGCTAATTTTGCCAAGAGGGTTACAGGCAAGCAGTTCAACAGCTAAAACTCTACTAAAAATGAATTGGTTAGAACCTGGAGTGCAAGAAAAATATATTATACAGTGTATTGGTTTCTGTAGGGTCTGTAGTGGTATTATCTGGGGTTTCTGTGGGGGTAGGGTTATGATCTGCGGCTCCTGTGGGGGTAGGGTTATGATCTGCGGTTCTTGTGGGGGTAGGGTTATGATCTGGGGTACCTGTGAGGGCAGAGCTAGGATCTGGCGTGCCTGTGGGGCAGTGTTACGATCTGGGGACCTGGGGAGGCAATGTTATGATCTGAGATACCTGTGGGGACGGGGTATGATCAGGGGGGGCTTGTGGGCACAGTGTTATGATCTGGGGTACCTGTAGGAACAGCGTTATGATCTGGGGTCCCTGTGGGGGCAGTGCTATAATCTGGGGTCCCTATGGGGGCAGTAGTAGTATCTGGTGCAGCTGACCCCAACCGGTGGAGAAAACTTTGGTGGTCTGCAGCTCTGGCCGGTGCAATCCCCCCAGCAGGGTCAGGAGAAGGATGCCGCTGGGAGGTGAACTAACCAGAGCCGCGGACCACGTCTCGCGTACAGATTGTAGGCTCAGAGCAGAGGGCAGGCTGTGTCTCTCAAGGTCTGAGCCTGCGATAAGAGAGTGGGTTCTGGCATTATGACGTCACTCTGGGGGAAGTTTCTTCCCCTTTTAGTGACACACAGATCCCACACATGGGCAGTCTGGAGTCCATGCATTTAGTGGTCTGTAGGTCCGAAAATTTGGGCGACGAATGATCTGGAGTTTCCTCAGCTCTGGGTTTTGCCACATTATGTGCCTAAAAAATGAGATCAGATGATATCCTGAATATATGGAATGACCAGGTTTTTCCATCAACAGATTTTTTTCTTCTCTAATGGCACAAGCATATTCCAAGATGACAATGCCAGGATTCGTTGGGCTGAGATTGTGACAGAATAGTGTGGGTAGCATGAGACATCATTGTCACACATTGATGGCCCACCACAGAGTTCAAACCCAATTGAGAATCATTGGGATGTGCCGGAGAGGACTTTACATGGTGGTCCATCTCCCGCATCATCAATACAAGATCTTGGTAAAAAATGAATACAACTCTGGATGTTGTGACATTACATATTTATTGAAACAAAACCATGGTAAATATGTGCCCTAATCAAAGCTTAAAAAAATTAGAGTGTATGACTTTATTTTGGCCAGGCTGTGTGTGTATGTAATAGCTCATCACAAGCTCCATTGCCAATCCCAGGGTGTTGATCTGCCTCATTGGTCTCCAGCAAATGAAACAGAAAAATACTGAATCATTGTATTCTGGGTTGCGTAAAATGAATGAGGGAGACAACTGAATTAAAGTAAGGGACAAAGCAAGAGAAAACTGGACGATAGGCTGTGGGGCATTTGTTCCCAGACGAGCACTGCTTTTTGAAGCTGACCTTAAGAGATACTCCCCTAGATCTGAGTACGGCTGTATATGACACAAGATAGGTGTTAAATAGTTATATACTTCCTTAGAGGTTTTTAGATATTGCAGGAAGGTTTATTAGACAATGGCACACCTAAAGTAAACTATACCTACCAGGTAAGGGTTAGTTGTCAGTAGTTTGACTGACTGTCAGTAGTAGGCTGAAAGTTTTCAATCCTCTCCTAAAACAGTTGGAAGCTATGCAGTATAAATCCCCTATCAGTCAATCCGCTCATTACTTTTTTACAGTATTGTGCAGGTTACAAGCAATGCCCGGTGCATACTTCAGCCGTTGCTCTTGGTGAGAAATACACACATTCCTATCCATGCATTATGAGATTCTAGCCTTTGTATTGTCTCTGCAGAAGCAGATAACCTTGGAATATAGTTAGACATGAAACTCATACAATTTAACAAGCCAGATGTACAGAAGGATAGGCAGAAAATACTGATTAGAATCCTAAAAAATGTATCTTGCTCACTGAAAATTTTAATTAAAATTGTGCAGGATATGTCAACTCCCCTGGTGTTCTGCGTCTATCCAAAAAATATTAAATCTCTTCCGTAGAGTTGCTTGTGAATATTATTAAATATAACACCAACAAGAGACATTTAGTTAAAGTCATTAAAGGGGAATTATAGTCTTCTTTTAATGTTTTTTAAGATATACACATGAAAGAGTTCAGCTCAATGTGAGTAATCTTATCAATGTTTTTAATGTATTAAAAACTGTGTTTCTGTCTATAGTTTGTAATTATGTATGAACATGGTGGCAGACATATTTGTCCAATTGGTATGCAGGCTCTGCTTCCTTCTAATATTGACTCTGCTGCATAATAGAATTGGCTAAATAATCTGTACAGAAGCAATGAAAAATGTACTGCCCGCACTGTCGTACTGATTCAGAAATATCTGGGGCTAAAAAACTTCTACTGGAACCAATTGTGCTGGTAGAGTATACAAGAGTGTCCAACTGTCCTAGAAGTGTCGATTTGCTGGCCCCCTGCAGTGTTCTGGGTTTTTCCTGACAACACCTACACTAAAAGACGCAGTAGTTATGTGGATGTACCACAAGCAATGCAAGGAATTTGGTTGGTCATACCAGTTCATGGAGAAGGACATCTCTATGGGATGTGGTGGCACACGTGGCACCTTTGCTTCCTTACTGGCTCAGCTTATTTAGGTAATTTTAGGACACAACATGATTCTTTCAGTCCAAGTGTAAGAAATATATAGGGAATAATGTGTCTGTTCAGATTTGGATCTATTCGATATTCGGTTTAGTTCTAATAGAACCAAATTATCCCCTTTTTTGGTTACTTTGGTTGGGTTGTATTTACAACATTGCAGGCTTTAACAGGGGCCACCGTTGCTCCTAATGTAAATAACAATGAAAAAGTATGACAGTAGGCATTCTCATTGGATGTTGGCATTTAATGGCCACCAGCCAATAAGAATGCTCACCGCTGTATATCTTAACAATGGGGTTACAGCTCCTTGTGTACAGAGGGTACAAGTGGCGGTAAAAGTTCTTATTCGCTGGTAGTATCTGAAGTTATAGTTGTTCTCTGTTATTCCATAGGGACGATTTCCCCTCACTTCCTGATCTGTGACACTGAGAAAAGAGAAGAAGGTAATGGGTCATGGGACAGGTAGCACCTAGCAAAGGTTCCAAACCTTTTGCAACCTTTACAAACCTTATTAAGTAATGTCTTCATCCCAACTGAAGAGTTTTACCATTATTTGCTGTCCTGATAATACCATATCACCGGCTCAGAAAGTATGGGGAAATATATTTATTATAGCAAAGACCCTATTCCACCCTACCTAAAAACAAAAAGTTTTCGCCAGAGTTTTTGGGGCTCTTTAGGACTTCATGGTTGGCCACTCCCGGTCACACAGCAAATTGCTACTGGGAGCAACAAACCACAACAAAGGCAACCATATTTGCACACAGCTGTGGCCCTAATCTTACAATAGATAATGTACAGGCAACTGCATGTCAATCCTCTGCAGATGGGTGCAAAAATTGGTTTCCAAACACCCCCATTCACTTGAAGCTCATGGCAAAACCATGGGGCTGAATTGGCTATTACCTTTAAAGATCTGTACAGAAGTTGTGCTTTAATTATCTGTTTAGCTCATTGATATTATACAAAGTAATCCACAGTCTCAAATGATGAGCAGCACCCAAAGAAATTCTAGAAGCCAGATAACATGTGATCTTTGCTTTTGATCCTCATAAACAGTTTGGGAATAGTATTTTTCATATTCATGGCAAAAAATGTACTTTTATTTTAAATATATTTATGTGATTTGGTGTTTTTGGCAAGTGATTGATTCCTTTGTCAATATTCCCAACAGGTCCTCTTTAAAGACAAGGCTTCCAAATGCACATTAGGGCACAATGATAGGGCAATATATATAATAGCGAATACATTCAAATCTAAAAAAATTACAAATACTTTAGATTTCCTTTTAAAGCGTTCTTTTATTCAAACCTTATATATTGATCGGGCTTGTAATAAACAATTAATGCTGAAACCCCTGGATTTGTGGAAATATATTTTGTGATTCCACACTAGGGAATAAAAGAATATTTGATCAATTCCTCCTCCACTTCCCCTGTAATTGGGGCCTGTTCTTTTATTCCAATACAAAACGTTTTTTTTTTTTTCAGGAAAATCTACTGCTTGACAATTATTGATTTAAGTCGGGTTTTTGCACACAACAACAGTTCACAATATGAATGCTAGACACTGGGGGATTAAATTAATGACATAGTGTAACAGCTACAATAAAGCTGGCCTGAGAGAGTGCCATTACCACCGGACAAAGGGACGGCCATCTTGTGAGTTGATAACAGTATTCAAAAGTCCACCAGATAGATGGCGGCAGGTTATATTACCTAATGGTCTCTAATCATGACATCTGTCAGGAAGCTTCCAGATTTCTTATTGTAAATGTTGTTTGTCCTATATTTTAAAGAATGATTTATAAAAAGAGAGAGATTTTAAAAATCTGTATCTATAGCTGGTGAGGGTTCTAGATCCAATGGGGCAGTTTTGTTGGCTCCACCACCATGTGGTTGGCATACTACCATGAGTGGGTTTTGCACCATCTCTCTTCTTAAGCCCTTCAACTTGTTCTTTGGCAACTATACCATACCTAAACACTAAAATCTTAAATGTTAATGTCATCCTAAAAGTTATTTTCCATATTTTACAATCTTCAGCTTTTTATTATAATAATATTAGGTGTTTCTGGTCCTCCTCAAAGTACTTTATGCTTTGGAGGTCCACCACTATGACATGGCTCTTAGGACTTACTCACACCATGTTTAGTAAAATCTGTAAGCCATGTTATGTGTATTGGTGCACTGCAGTGTGAACGGCATCCCAAAGGATCACAGTGGGGTTTGTGGTACAGTCATAGGGCAAACTGAGAGGTAAGTGACATAACCTGAATGTATGCTTAACATATGGCTAGAGTATTCAGGATGACCGTTTCTCCTAGACTGTGACCATCACTCCCATACCAGTACCATAGAAGAAATAACTAGCACCAGTGGAACTTATTAACTATCTCAGACTTTTACTGGACAGTATAAACAACAAAATAAACATCAAACATAGTGAGAAGTGGGTCAAAGGTTTTAACTTTAGGTTTTAACTCACCATCTTGGAGACAAGTGCACAGTTAACCATAGATATAGCTAGAGCTGGCTTTCTCAACATGCCTAAAAAAACCCTTGTAAAAATTTTCAGGTTTCAGAGAACTCCTGCTAGGACCAATATATTGGAGTTAGTGGAGAGAAAAGCCTCCTAAATTGGTGGTCAGTGGAACAAATGCCCCCTACAGTGGTGGCTAGAATACTTCTTTTATTTGGACAACTAAAAACATTATGAGAGTCATGCAGCTGGCTCTACCAAGTTGTGTTGGTCCCATAACTATGCAGGCACCATTAAATGGGAGATCAATTATCCACAATTCAAGGAACACTTAAGCAACCTTTGGAGGAACTGTGTTTGAGAATGACTTATCTAGAGAATAACTAACCATCTCACTGGAACCTAACATACAACCCAAGGAGGGTCTCTACTTTGCATGTATTTTACCAGAATGACCACTAAAAAAGGAACTTGAAACCTGCCAGCCAATATGACACCAAGAAGACTTGACCTCAATGTCCTAGCAATCCTGTGAAAAATGAGGAGAAGTTTGGGTGGGAAGTTTGCTCAGTGTTAATCCTTCAATGAGCCCTTCCTTCACTCCATCTCCAGACCACCCCGAAACCCTTTGTTCATTGATCTTTTTGACCACTCTGTCAGAACCACCTTGTGATTAAACCCCTAAACCCAGACATGCTTCCGGGTTTTATGCTTTGGATCCATCTTTGTTGAAAGTAGATTTGGCTTCAATGTCCTAGTAATCTGGTAAAATATGAGGAGAAGGTTGGGTGAGAAATTTGTTCAGTGCCAGCTCTCCTTCAATGAGTCCTTCCTTCACTCCATCTCCAGACTATCCCTGAAGCCCCTTCTTCCTTGAACTTTTTCAACAATTCCATCTTCCAAAACCCCATTGTGATTCTACCCTTTAACCCCACCATATAGGCAAATGGCAATGCTTTTGGCCTCTATGCATTCGAGCTATCTTTATTTAAAACAATACCATCCTGTTTCTTGCCTCAGTTCTGCTTTAACTTGGCCTTCTAAAACATATTTTCACCTTTGAATAAAATGTCAGCAATAAATTGAAAATAGACACAAAAGGCCCCATCTACTAAGTATCTGATAGAAAAACATCCCTCTTAGCAAACAATCTGTTTCTCACTTTCCAGACCTTATGTGGCCTAGCAACAGGAAAGAGAGAAGTTAATTGGCAGGGTAGATGGAGACACAAAAGTTCTTTATTCATACACATTGTACATTAGATCCATTGCATTGGCCTAATTATTATCTATCCGAGAGATAGTCTTTGCTTTATCCTGCTCACAATATTATTCACTTTCAAGCTTCTGTCTCTGATTTTTGACAGATAGGTTTCCTCAACTACATTGAAATGTAGCTACACTTCTCCAGACCATCTCTAGTACTGCACTGGTAATCTGTAATTGTCATTGAGTATGTGCTCACCTGACAGCTCCTAAAAAATATATTAGGAAAGTTTAGCAATCCATCAAACAATCCTTTATTCTTTGACTTTTCATTCTCAGAGGTGACAGTACAAGTCAATACAGATGCTACAACTATATCTGCCACACATGTATGAAAATGACACACCTCGGGCTACCAAGGATATGGATATGATATTTTCATGTTGATCTCTTCTGACATTTGACAGCTCCATCCATATGCAGACATTATAGAACACGCAAACATGAACAGACAATCTCCAACCTTCTAGACTGACCCTGAATGCAGCAATACATTTCCAAGATTAATAAAATTGATTATTTGCACCACATTCCCAAACCAATTATTGAGTGGAGTTGTTGAATATGTCATGTTTTTACTAAAGTCTTGCTGTGTGTATGTTGGCATTTATGAAATGATTAAATAAAAATCTGCACTCGTTAATTGTAGTCCTAAAGGTGAACCTTTAGTCAAAATGTAAAAATTAAAGTAGACATTCCATGAAAATTGAAGGTTAGCTTTTCTGACAGCCCTCCACTCCCTTAATACAGAAATTACTTAGCCATAGACAAATTCCTAATACAATCCCTGGGCCAGATTTATTAAAGTTCTCCAAGAGTGGAGAAGGGGTTGACATCATCAACCTAGTCTCTCGGGGGTATGGGGAAGCATCTTGATCTCCTCTTATGATGAAGTGCTTGGACAAGAGTGGCCAATCACTGGGGCCATACACTGTCATGAGAAAAAGGGGTTGTTATCATCAACATTGTGTAAGATTACATAAGGGGGCCCAATTTATCAAAAGCTTTCCAAGACTGGAGAAGGAGTTGACATCATCAGCCTAGTCTCTCAGGGGTTTGGGGAAGCTTTCCAAGACTGGAGAAGGAGTTGACATCATCAGCCTAGTCTCTCAGGGGTTTGGGGAAGCTTTCCAAGACTGGAGAAGATAGACGGTCATGGGTGATTTAACAAACCTAGAATGGATTTCCTAAAAATATTTTTCAATTGGTTGGCAAATGTTTTCAGTCCTAGACCAGATCCATACCAGGTTTGCTGGATCATCTATGACAGTCTATTTTCTCCAGTCTTGGAGACCTTTTATAAATCAGCCCCCTTGGGTAAGCTCAGTAGGTTCTTAAACAAGGTTGATGTTGTCAACCTCTTCTTCTCATGACAGTCTACGGGCCCATCGACTGGCCACTTAGATCCAAATACTGCATTATAAGAGGAGTCACATGCTTCTCCATATCACGAGAAAAGCATATACCTTGCAACAAGATGGAAAGTTTGGGGCAAAATATTAAAAAAAAGTAGATTGGTATAGCTTGAATGGGCCAGTCAACCCTACATCTTCCAGATTGTGATCTGAAAACCTTTTTTTATCCATTTCCAATGCAGTGGAATGATGCCCAGACACTCATTGTAGTTCTTTGCTGTCTTTTTTATAAAAGTACCAATACTATGACGTCCTTAGAAAACCCTCAGCCATTTTTCCAGCCACATGCTAGGAAGAGAAAGTAATACAACACAACTATAGAAAGCAGAGCCACCTAGGAACATGTGAACGCAGTCACTAACTATACTGACACAAGGATTCACACAACTGTGTCATCTCGGAGCCAGCATTCCAGACAAATAAACAGATGGGGACTATGGGTGATGATGGAACAAAGATAGCCCCGAAACAAAAGCAGTTGAAGGCATTGGGCCTGATTTATTAAAGCTCTCCAGGACTGGAGAATATTGACTATCATTGCTGAACTTGGGTAATCAAACAAACCTGGAATGGACATTGTTAAAATCATTTTCAATTTTTTAAATTCTTGATTAGATCCATTCCAGGTGTCAAATAGAGCGTTCCTTGTATTTAATGCACAATATTAGTTATACAACATAGAAAATAAACCAAAATCAAATTGTTTCATTTCATAACAGCTCTAAATTTAGCCATGGCTGTACTTGTTACTCATATCATAAAGGTCTCTGATCTCCTGTGGGATAAACAAGATCAGGAAGGGAGCCAGAAGCAATGAGGAGACAGGTGGCACTCATGTAAATACCTTGGCCAAGTTTTCACAAAACCAGGTCACAGGAAAAAATAAAACATAGTTTGAACTGACTGTGTGGGGATAGAGGGAATAACAACTACTATGCCTAAATTATGGAAATGTCTAAAAGAAGAAGGGTTTGTGCTCCTTACAGCAACCAATCATATTTCCCTTTCATGAACAAGAAAGAGAATATTTAATGGGTGAATGTGGGCAACACAGACTGTTCTTTCAGACTCTTTGTTTGGGAGTCCCACTGAGATTTTCTAAGATCCTTACTGCGGCACTGTAACTTTTATAAGTGGCTTAAAAAAAGAAAAAGAAAACCATATTCAACACATTACTTGTCCATAAAGACGCTGATAAGTTGAGCTTCCTCTGCCATTTTTTAGCAAGGCCACCCCAATTTTATATGCTACTATCTTTGAATATCCTAGCTCCTAATCTCCCATGTTGTCTGTGTTCCCCTTTACCATCTCTTTTGTTGTGATCCCATTTCTATATCCCACCCTCCACTGTGCTTTTACTTTTTTGGTATCCTTTATCTGTTCTCTAGTTCTCCTCTGAATTATATTTATGGTCTCCCATACTCCAGTGCTTTCCCCCCCTATTCTATTTTGTTGTACTTCTCCCCTGCAGTTCTCTTCTGTGTTGTACTCATTTTTAGTCCTCTTTTATCTTAGACCTATATTTTCCAGTAATCCTATGCATTGTGTGCTTCTTCTTCAGTGGTTTTCTGTGTTGTTCTTCAGGTTTTAATATGCCGAACACATGTTCTTCAGTCCCCTTCTGTGTTGTACTCATCTTACTCATCCTCTCCAGTCTTCTTCTTTATTGTACTACAGTTCTTCAGTCCCCTTTTTCTGCTGTGTCTCACCCCTTCAGTTCCCTTCTGTATGGTACCCATCTTTTCCAGGATTCTTCCAGAATTTGCCCCTTTTCTCCAGTCTTCTCCTGTGTGGTACCCATCTTCCCCAGTCCTTCTAGGTATTGTGCTGCTCTTTTCCCATCTTCTGTGTTTTACCTCTCCCCTTCATTCTTCTGTGTTGTAACCCTTATTCACAATATTATTAATATTATCCAGTATTTATATAGTGCCATATAAAAGTATACCCATTTATTCTAGTCTACTTCTACGTTGATGCCATCTTCTGTAGCCTTCTGTATGTTACCCATCTTTCCCAGTCCATCACTCTTATTTAATCTGCTTCTGTGTTGGATCTCCTTCTTCTGTCTTTCATGTTGTGCACTTCTTTTTCACTTTTCTATTTGGTATCAATCTTCTTACGTCCTCTTCTGTATGTTACTCACCTTCCCCAGTCCGCCTAAGTATCATGCCGCTCTTATTTAGTCTGCTTCTGTGTTGTATCTTTTTCTTCTGTCATTTATGTTGTGCACCTCTTTTTTAGTTTTATATGTGGTACTCATCTTCTTATGTTCTCTTCTGTATGGTACCCATCTTCTCCAGTCATCTTCTATGTGATACCTATCTATTCCAGTCCTCTTCTGTGTTCTACCCATCTTCTTCAGTCCATCATAGCTTATACACAAGGTAGCGATGAGTCAGATTTGTGCTGGTTTTTATAAAGTCAAAAAAATGGAATCAATGTACTGATAGTATTTCGCCTTATTTTATCTGACATATCAAGAAACTTTTGTTTCAGTGTTTTCGTCTGTGAAATAGACAATGTCTAAATGTAGTACGGATACCCAAGAACTTCTGCTCTACATAGCTGTAGAAACCTAGCTGGGCCCCACTTTATGTAAAAGCAAGCAAAAATAGGCCAAGTAGAGGTGTTGGCAGAACAGAAGAGCGAAACCACCCCCTGATGATACCTAAAGTCCTTGCTCTGCTGTCTGGGTGGCACCTTTGGTATTATTCCTAGACTCTCAGCTACACTGTAATTGTCAAAAATTAGGGAAGTGACAGCCTCAAATGTAATTATGCTAACATAATAACATATGCTTTTCAGGTAGCCTATGAGATCACACTGACCTATATTGTGTTTGCCTTTGATCTCCTTCAGTCAGTTAATCTAATTAATTTTCTTGCGTTCTTTCACTTACACTATATTTCCCAACTAAAAAAAATTGATCCTGTCCTAGGAGAACACCTTCATCTTCATTTCCAAATTTATTTCCAGCTGTGCCTAGTAGCAGAATTTTAGGTCGTGCTTGGTGAGTCACCCTTCAAATGTCATAGATTTTTCAAATGTTATTACTGAGAGAACACTGCTTTGGCGTGTTGCTTGAGGTATTAGAGGGGGCTTATTAAATGCAGGTGCCTTCTGCTTGGTTTTTTGATTTGTCAGAAGTGTAACCCAACTTTAAAAATATCTGTAGTAATTATTACACATTTACATGATTAGGAGCATCCAAGCTACTTATTGGGCCTGAATTATTAAAGTTTTCCAAGGCTGGAGAGAATATACTTTCATTAGTGAAGCTGGGTGATCCGGCAAACCTGGAACAGATCTGGTCCCGGATTGATAACATTTGTTAACATATAGCAAATTACTTTTAGGAAATCCATTCCAGGTTTGCTGGATCACCCAGCTTCACTGATGAAAGTGTATTCTCTCCAGCTTTGGACATCTTTATTAAATCAGGCCCATTGACTCTAAGCTACAGGTGAATCTTCTACTAGGTTCAAAGTCTTGGTTGGCTTGACTGGCTTGACCAAGAATTCATAACTCCTATATACATGCACTGAACTTCATTCATACTAACATTGATACTTACTCCCAGCAGCATTAAAACCAAGCAGACTGAAGGCTCCTTGGATATGTTACATATGTATTCCAGGAGGCTTTGAGCTTCCCAATCAGTCTTTACTGACAATTCATGTTCAATCCCCAACCAATGAAGATATCCAACACTCCTGGGTGTGTGGAATAACTATTCATCATACTTCACAATTCATATTTCATCACTTTAGTCAAATCCACAACCCCACACCAAGTTCTATGAAATAAATGTTTGTGCTAAACCTGGTATGATGTAATTTTACCAATGAAGTTTGATCATGATTCTTTCTTTATTGCTAAAAAAACACATGTTATTGGAAAGCACAGAATCAAGTCATTGATAAACCTAAGCTAGACTTTCTATAAAACTCTATTCATGTTCTCTTCCTAGGCTATTATCAGATCTTTCCTCAGCTGGTGATCCACTCACACGATTAAACCCGGCACAAACCCACATCTATTTCCTACACAACCACATTAACAACGCTCGATAGAAGAGGCCTTTACACCCAGCAAAATCCACCTCGCTCCTCAATTATGGTGGTTAATGATTTCCTTTCAGTCATTCATCAAGCTTCTGCTTTCTTTTAATATGCTTTGACATCTCTCCTGTCTCAGAGAACAGCTGACGGGCCTTTGCTTTGGAAAATTCTTCACTTTTGTGGTATCCATAGAAAAACCTTTTTATTGTTGGCTTCTTGTTTTCCTGAGCATACCATATAATCACCTCATCTCTCAACACCCATCCTTCTTCAAAGATCACTAGCATCCTAAAGAACCTATCATTAATATAGGAAGGTCATATTGTGAAAAAGAGAAAAAAGAAATGTATATTTATCTAGGAATAAACACAAGAAGAACTTCTAGCTGCTTACAAAAAGGTTTGCTCTGTTGTCTATCTACAGGCAGCAGCTATACAAGTGGCTTAGAGGTAAATTAAAATTAAAAGCCATTGGGATCATTAAATTGGGGAATTTTTCTTGTTCAAGTTTAGAAAACAGAACATTGAGCTGGTATTTGGTAAATGTTTAGTAAGGCTTTGTAGTGCCCAGCTTGGTGCAGAACTACAGTAATATATAAACCTATTGCCAAATGATTTCTTGTTAAAATATAGCGAATTGCAATGACCTTTCTGATTAATGCACTTGTAAGATCTTCCACATATCCCCATCAAACTGGGATAATCCGTGGCCCTGGCTATTCCCAGCCTAAGCTAGCACTCTAAATCTTAAGAAGGTCCCAATTACTACCCGGGGGGCTTCCCAAATGTTATGTTACTTTCCTTATGGTGCAAATTATATCAGAACCTGCAGAATACAGTGCCATTGGTTAGATTATTTAGGTTGGGAAAAACATTCCATAGGCAATTGGGGAAACAAGCATCAAGAATGCCAGTTGAGCTGGAATCTCTGGGGATAACTTCTGTACTTTCCCTGTCACCCCTTAACCCTACTGTCTGCCTTGCATGCCATTCAATTCAAGACCATATCATTTTGGGGCATCACATTGGTTAGTCTTCATTCCTATGCAGTTTGTTCTGAAATGCCCACCTAACTTCCCAATGTATCCAAGCAGCGCACAAATGCTGCTGCGCTCCAACCCCACATGAAGTACAATGCACCCATCAGTGCCTCCATGTCTACAGCCCATTGCCATGGGATCATGGGAAAATGGTGACATCTTCAGCAGCCTTCTTAATCTCACCCATAGGTGTAGGGAAAACGCAGTGATGGATGACCCTGTGGTGTCATCATCACTAAAAAAATGCAAATTTCATCAATACGTTTGGATCTGGTATGGGAGATCAAATAAATGAACTCATTCAGCTTTACCTTTTTCTTATCCATCTTTTTTTGGGAACCATTTGTTCAATTGTATATTCACTGTTTCTCATTTCATAGTTACAGGTGTCCCTAATACATTCCTCTCTGTCTCACTGTACCAGTTTCAGCCTCCTACTTGATTTTGCTCCTAATAAATAACTACTTCATACATATTTATAGATAAATAATTTCATCCGTGAATTCATGTTTGCATATTATTTCATTAATTCATAGTCATAATAAACTTCCATTCCAAATGATTTCAATCATGTTCCTTGTGAATCATCGGTACTATGGTTATATCATCATGACTTCCAATTTTACCATCTTTCAATTAGTCACAACGAGTAAATACATAAAAGTCCAATAGTTTCTTTAGGATCTAATCTAAAAAAGTTTCAGTTTGTAGATTGATCCTATTGAGACCTTTCTCTCGTTTGTAAATTTTCTTATCTTGAATCACGTTGACTTTTTAATAGTCTTGGATGTCACCATATTCCACCCATACATGTCTAGCTAAGGTTTTTTTTCCTCTTCAGTAACACATTGATAATATTTTAAGATCTAATATTGATCTTGATCTGGTATTCTAATGATATTATATGAGAATAATCATAATATTACATTTCCCCTGCATTTAGGATATGGATATTTTGCCACATAGGTTATTTATGTAGAACAAAATATAAATCTCACTCCATTCTCCATGTTTGGGGTTCCAAAAACCTTTACCAGCTCATATGTAGTGATACATTTTATAGAGCTTGATTTAATAAAGTTCTTCAAGACTGAAAAAGAAAGACTATCATGGGGGAACACCCAGGTTCTCTCATGATACCCATTACCAATCCACTTTCTTTTACCATTTGCACATGCCCCAAACTTTCCATCTGGTTGCCAAGGACCTGATGTCTCGTGATATGGGGAAGCATGTGACCTCCTCTTATGAGGCAGTGGTTGCATCTGGGTGGGCAATCAATGGGCCCATACACTGTCATGGGAAGACGGGGTTGGCATCATTAACTTTTTGAGCTTACACAAGGGGGCTGATTTATCAAAGCTTCCCAAGACTGGAGAAGATAGACTGTCATGGGTAATCCAGCCAATCTGCTATGGATCTGGTCGAGAATTGAAAACATTTGCCAACCAATATAAAATTATTTTTAGGAAATCCATTCCAGGTTTGCTAAATCACCCAGGTTCTTCCATATCAGTCTATCCTGTCCAGTCTTGGGGAGCTTTGATATATCAGGCCCATCGTGTCTAAATCTAAATGATCCATTCAGTTTGTTTGATAACCAAGATTCCTTTTCATGGTTTTTCTTCAGTCCAGTCCAGATTGCTTGTTGGTTGGCATGGTGGATGAACCAGAGCATTCTTTGTTGGATTTTGTTGCAGTACATATCTCACATCATCTAGTAAATTGGGCCAATGTTTTAAAGATGTTAAATATTTTTCAGAAATGTTGTACATAAGTACTTGAGATTCTTGCTCTGCCATCTTCTACTCATCCAGACCTTTAAGATATAAGCGAGATTCACGTTTCCCTTATTTTTTATAAGCCTCATGCAGGCATTTTTTTGGAACCTTCACCCTAAGAATCTGCCACATTAAACTCTCTTTGTTTAAATCCTTTCACCCCAGAACAGTTGTCCTTCACTCTCATAAACTATGAAGCTGGTGTTCTTCTTCTGCTCCAATGGAGCAAACTGTTGATTGAGGTTGGTTTTTCTTTTTTAAATCATTGACCTGATCTTCCCTTTTCCATCCTTTTTTTTATAGACAAATCAACAAAATGTAACATTTGCAATGAATCTCACTTGTGAACAACATTTCTATACACTTTCTCTTTATACAGTCGATTAGTTCTTTTAATCTTAACTCTATTTCATGAATGAAGACATCAAATATAAATCTGGCCCAATGAATTATATGGGAAGTTTATTCTTCAGATGTATCTGTAATTACTCCGGTGTCTTCCCACCGGCCTAAAAATAAATTAGCAAAGGTGGGTGCCCAGCAAGCTCTCATGGCTGTTCCATTTGGTTGGTTATATATTGAGCCAATAAATAGGAAATTGCTGTGCTGCAAAATAAAGAGCAGGATGCTCCAAACAATTAGGAATGTTTCAAAAAATCTATATCTATATTACACATTTTCAAAAATGTTCACAGGCTTTTAAACCCCAATTTATGAATAATATTACTTTAACGATCCTCTATGTCTAGATTAGCCAGAAAGCTCCAATTGGTTGGATATCCAATTCATTTTTATATATTTTTAATCAAGCATTGAACATTGTTTTTATTCCATCACAGGAATTTGTATTCCTTATTAGATATTGTTTTTTAGGCCAAACCCCTATTTAAAATCTCCTTAAAGACCAAAGCTGGATCCCAAATTAATATTGGCCATTTTTGTATCAGTCAAGAGTTTAAGACTCTTTTCTAATAATATTTCTAATATTGTTTTCTGCTCGTCAGTATTTCATTTTCTCTTTGTCATCTGGTTTTATTATCTCACAATTTTCTTCTAATTCTTTCAGCACTCTTAGTTTTTTATGTTTAAATTATGTTTCAATTTTTGTTTGAGCTTTATGTAACAATCTCAACTCATTATCTACCATTTTCACAAACAAATTAACGTTTCCTTCTGGTGCAAAAGGAATTGTAAAGTCTATTTTCAAATGTAACTTGAAAAAGGGACCCATTACATCAGATCTCTTTGCTTTATTCTCTCACTATAGTCATTCCGAAACCTTTAAGATAATATCTTCCTTTTGTTTTGTCAATAGTATCCGTCTCTCCTTGGCCATAAACTCTTTTTTAAATAACGGTTTTTAGCAAATCGTTTTAAATTTTTTACCCAGTGGAATAAATTAAAGTTGGTAGTTGATTCAAATGACACCTTTTCTAACAATTTCTGGGGTCCTTAACTAAATGATAATAAATATTAGGTTTTCATTTTATATTCCTCTTAATGTATATCAAATCTGTATCTTCTGTTTGGTATTCTCTTCCATCTACATTCTTATTTCTTTTCTTCTTCATGAATGCATATAGACCTATTGCCCCTTGGTGAATAATGATGGATATGGTAGCTATGACCCCCCCCCCCCCCCTCCCATGTTCCTTAAATCTCTTCCCCTGAATTATTTTTTAAACTTTCATAAACCAGGATTTCCAAAAAACTGCATTTCAAAACCTCTTTTCCTTGATTTTCTCATTTACTGTATGATCAGCCTCATTGGATTCTGATATATCTGATGTCTCATTCAATTACGAAATTTGTACGTTTCCCATCCCAATGGAGTCACATTTAAACTTTTCCTGTAGATTTTACCTGTAAATTCATTTTTTGTGTCTGTTTAATTTCACTTTTTCTTGGTGTGGCTGCATATGTTTTCACATGTTTAGTTGTAGAAGATTTTCATATTTATATCATATAAGTCTGAAGTACAGTTACATAGCTACATAGTAAGTCAAGTTGAAAAAGGACATAATGTCCATCAAGTTCAACCACAAAGGAAATAAACATATCCCAGATATAAAACCCTATGGACATTGTTGATCCAGAAGAAGGCCAAAAAAACCCCGGTACAATTTGCTTCAACAGGGAAAAAAATTCCTTCCTGATTCCATGAGGCAATCGGATTTTCCCTGGATCAGCAGTCTCGGTTATTCACTTAAATACTTAATACCCAGTTATATTCTGTGCTTCTAGAAAAACATCCAGCTTTTTCCTAACAGTAGTTGCTGAAACTACTTCCTGAGGGACCCGATTCCACATTTTCACAGACCTTACAGTGAAGAATCCCTTCCTTACCCAGAGCTTAAACTTCTTTTCCTCCAGACACAAAGAATGCCTCCTTGTTATTTGTAACGATCCTAAAACGATCTGTTGTGGGCAAAAAGTGCTCTCCTCTCCATGAGTTGTGTAACTAATTAGGTAAAGTAATGTAGGACCTGTCTTTTTTGCTCCCCTTTGCAGCTGAAGTGCCCAAGATCACCACCCCTATCAGACCTACTTTCGCCCCAGTTCTGCCAGACTTTACAAGGTCTCCTCTACTCACTGCACTGCATTCTCCTGTTAGTCCAGGATGGGGATGATGAGTTCCGCGGGGGCGGGTGCTTAACACCCTGACCTCATCAGAAGACACCTATATTCAGACATTTAAATTTGTAATTTATCAGCTGATGGGTGCTACACATGTAAGGGTACCAAGGGTCTTCATATGCCCTTTAAACCAATAGACCGGAATTCTTCAAACTTATTGGGCCTGATTTATTAAAGCTTCCCAGACTGGAGAAGATAGACTATCATGGTTTAAGCTGGTTGATCCAGTAAACCTGGCAATACAGTTGTGCTCCTGCATTGTAACGCTGTCATGAGCTACTGATGGCGACTAGGAGTGTTTCACACTTTATGCGGGCATAGATTACACTTGCCGACATCCCTGAAAAATGCTGTCCAGCCATTGTGGAGTCAGTGGAGTGCAAATAAACAGGAAGCAGCTGCATTGAGATACAATTATAGATGTGAAGTTGATTTTACTGTGAAAATCCTATTTTCATCATTTCCAAGTGAAAAACTGTTTTTAAAAAGCATGACTTTTTTTTATAAAATTGCAAACCCTGACTGGGTTTTACTTTTGATTTAAGGAAATATAGAAGGTTTTTTTAAAACTTTTTTTTTTACTAGAGACATGTTCCCACTGGTCCCCCAACCCCATAGCAATGTTGGTGGCAATACCATGTTCGGGGGCTTTGCAATTAATAGATATTCACTTATCTCTCCAAAACAAAAATATAATGTCTTGCCGAAAAAAGTCTTGCACTTTAATAATATGTTGGACTGTCTTTAGCATTGATTACAGCACACATTTTTTGTATCATTTCAAAAAGCTTATGGAAGGTCACAACATTTATTTCCACCCATCATCCAATATTTTGCCGCCAAGATCTTGTATTGCTGATAGAAGAGTCAGACCATCATGTAAAGTCTTCGTCAACATCTCCCAAAGATTCTCAGTTTTAGGTCTTGGCTCTGTGGTGGGCAATCCATGTGTGACAATGATGCCCCATACTCAACCATTGTTTCACAATTAGAGCCCCATCAATCCTGGCATTGTCATCTTTAAATATGACCGTGCCATCAGGGAAGGAAAAACCCATTGGTGGAAAATCCTGGTCATTCATTATATTCAGCTGACCTCATTTTTGGGGCACATTATGTTGTTGAACCTATACCTGACCAACTAAAACCACCTCAATACTGTCCCTAAATATACCCCAAATCATATCACTTCTCCCACAGGAACCCCAGATCATCTAACACTGCCCCAAAAACATCCAGATCATAACACTACCCTCACAGGCACCCCAGATTGTAACACTGTCCCCAAAGGTACCCCAGAATATGACACTGCCCTCACAGGCACCCCAGGTCATAACACTGCCCCCACAGGCACCTCAGATCATAACACTGCCCCTACAGACACCCCAGATCATAACACTACCCTCACGGGCACCCCAGATCGTAACACTGTCCCCATAGGTACCCCAGATTATCACACTGCCCTCACAGGCACCCCAAGTCATAACACTGCCCCCACAGGCACCTCAGATCATAACACTGCCCCTACAGACACCCCAGATCATAACACTGCCCCCATAGGCACCCCAGATCATAACACTGCCCTCACAGGCACCCCAGATCATAACACTGCCCCTACAGGCACCGCAGATTATAACACTGCCCCTACAGACACCCCAGATCATAACACTGCCCCCACAGGCACCCCAGTTCATACCAATGCCCCTACAGACACGCCAGATCATACCACTGCCCCCATAGGCACTTCAGATCATAAGACTGCCCCCACAGACACCCCAGATAACAACCCTGCCCCTACAGACACCCCAGATCATAACACTGCCCCCACAGGCTCCCCAAATCCTAAAACTACCCCAGCAGGCACCCCAGACTTTAACACTAACCTCGAAGGCACCCTGGATCATACACTTCTCCCAGATGATTGGGCACTTTTTTCTGGCCTGGCAATGCATATTTTGAATAAATTTGGACTTTCTAAATGACAATGAAAAAATGTATAGATAACAAATATGCAGCATTAAAGGTTTCTGTCATGTACTGTATTCAGTTCCTTTTTCATCTGTTTTCTCTAGAGTAAAAAGAAAAAGTTTTGTAGCGTGAAGTTAATTTAATACAGAACGAATCAGACTTTATAGATGTGAGGATGACAACTTTCACTCTATTATATGGCTATTATTTATATTGTCGTTTTAATTAGTGTTCTTAAGTTTTACAATCTTTTTTACACTTCATTTTTATAGCAATTAATATGTGTCATTTCCCATTATAATTTGGTTGATATTGTTATGTGTTAAAACTAAACAAAAAAACAAAAAAAAAACAAGATAGTTGTAAAGTTATTAATTTTAGATAATTTGGAGTTATTTATAATAAGACCCTTAAGCCAAATTTTGCATTGTTAGAACTGAGGACCCGATCAGGGATTTCTCCAGTGTGATGGAGGGATCTACGGAATTAAAGGTAAGTGTGATTTTTTTTAAATTTTAGTTTAGTTTGGCTTGAAAGGGGAAGCCATTCAACCCAACTGCATGTTTTTAGAAAGTGCAAGGAAACCCAAAGGAAATCCAGGTAAACACGGAGAAAAAATACAAACTCCTTGCAGATAGTGCCTTGGCCAGGACAATGGGCCTAATTTATTAAAGCTCTCCATGGCTGGAGAGGATACAGTTTTATTAGTGAAGCTGGGTGATCCAGCAAACCTGGAATGAATTTCCTAAAAGTCATTTGCTATTAGTTAGCAAATGTATTCATTCCTGGACTAGATCCATTACAGGTTTGCTGGATCACCCAGCTTCACTGATGAAAGTTTATCCTCTCCAGCCTTGGAGAGCTTTATTAAATCAGGGCCAACGGGTTACCTCATAGTACCCTTCCATGCAATTTTCCTCTATATGTGATACAGCAGTGGGTGTGTTTGAGAAAAGCTCTTTTGCCTCACGAAAAGGGGGCTCACATCACAAGATTAGCAACCAAAAGGGAGTTTGATGCTTTGGTGCAGTGAAGCAACACCTGGATAAAAAAGCTGACTCTTAAAACGTCTAGGTTGTCTGCATCTCAAGATTTAATTTGTAGTTTTCATGGGAGTGTACCTAATAGGTGTTCCTCGAATGCTTTTAACTCGGATTAGTCTGGGTTTGTATGTCCCTGACCTTACCGCACCTTTATGTTTTTTCCTTGTGTGACTTTTCTTAGATGTACAGGTAAACAAAACATTGTATCCATGTAAAGAATCACATCCTTTCTCAAATTTCCATGACTCAACCATCAACTGGTAATTGTTATTGGTGCACATCAGTCCCATCTCTAGTAAAAGTCGAGTTTAGTTTGTCTGGCCTTGGACACATTGGCCTTATATTAACGTGCCCATGGACATTTCTTCTGAATCTTATTAGTCAGACATCAATTTTCTATCATTGATTACTTTTTCATGAACAGGAATGTTGGCTAAACAAACAAAATGGTTAGTAATCTCAAACAAAAGTCAAACAAAACACACAGCTAGCCTTCCATTCTGTATTTGGATATGGAATGTACTTCTGTTTTTGACATTTTATTGGAATGAGGTCTTTGGGTTAAGCATAATTTTATCTCCAAGGTGTCTCTTTTGGATTCATTCCATTTGCCTGCTTTTTGAAGCATTGTTTTTGACATTTTAGCTGGGTGGACTATATACACTGCAACAAAAAATATCCTTCGTCCTGACCTTTTTTGAGAGCCACAGTGTCAGATTATCTAAGAGGTAAACAACTTGCAAACAAGATAAATACATAAATTCTCTAAATGAATAAAATATCTCTGAAATATCAGCTCATGCGTCTACAAGATAAAACTGTGAAAACTAAGCGTACTAACTTACACTTCTGGTGTCACCACTATTTTTAATCCAGAAAAGTAAATAGTGTTCAAAGGTTGGGATTTTTTGAGATGCCAAACCTACCCCTCTAACCTGTCCAACCTTAAAACCTCTGGGGCTTCAAGTAATTTTTGGATTTTTGAAATCCGGGAACAAGCTTTTCACAAGGTACTGATGATGAATGCATGGTAGGTCCATTATTCTACATACTGTATTAGGTCTGACTTTTCGAGACTATCATGGGTGAATATGGGTTATCTAGCAAACCTGGAATGGATGTTGTCCAGGTTTGAAAAAATTCGCCAACTTATAGCAAATATTTTTTAGGAAATCCTTTCCAATGTGGCTGGATCACCTAGGTTCTCCCATGATAGTTTATCTTCTCCAGTATTGGAGAGCTTTGATAAATCAGGCAATTGTGTGTATATAACCAAAACCAACAGGGAAGACATAGAGAAGTGCAAACTGTGCCTCACGAGGGCTTAGACCAAGACACGGGCCAAACTTGAAATTTATTGAAAAAACAATTACTCTCAATAAGAACACATGAGAAGAGCATGCAGTAATATGCAATGGATTGATCTAAATGATTTATGCTGCATTCATTTGGTTTCACATTGCATTCTCTGCAACAGTAAAACAATTAATATAGCAATAGCTCTATGATAATTCCTGATTATTGAGTTTACCTGTCAGTATAAACTCCGCGGGGTCCACACACAGGCTGCTGTTCAATAGACACGATTGGTGCCGCTACTACAATTCCCGGCATCACTTGCTTCTATAAAATGCGGGGCCATGCATAGGCAGAGAGGCCGCTGGTCTAGAGGCGCGAGTGATGCCGGGAATTGTAGTAGCGGCACTGTACTCTCGTCTATAGAACAGCAGCTTAATATGAATTGCAGCTGGCCCACCGTAACTACGGATTGCAGTAGCGTTGGGCCAGCTGCATATCATACCAAGAATTCTTTTGGGGGCCAAAAAAAGCCCATGCTGGGCCAGATTTGGCCCGCGGGGCAGAGTTTGACACCCCTGCTCCAGACTATGCACAACAGGAGCCCCCATTGGGGCCTCAAGTCAGTTGTGCACCAGGGTCCACTGTCAGCTATGTCCAGCTTTGGATGACCGCTATAATTGGAGAATGGAGCAGGTGCCGCTTGCTCATCATCCCCTCTCCATAGTATATTGAACTAAACATGAACTAATTTTATTGTTATATGTACGTAGCTTAAGACAGGAGTCACAAGTTACATGGTGACAACTCAAATATTTGGTATTTCTCCTTCTTTTTTTGACATTAATTCCAAGGACAAATACAAAGGCTCATGATGGTGCAAAAGAGGACCATATTGAAACAATATACCACTTCATGATAGATTTCTGATTCCAAACTATATTTGTTTATATGAGCTTGGAGTTTTGCTTTTTTCTCATTTTTCTACCAACTAATCCAATTTATAGTAAAGCTCTAGAAACATAAAAGGAACAATTTGATTGGTTGAACAGCTTTTTACCAACTGCTATTATATGCCAACCCTACAACATATGATGGGTCACAAAACTTTGTGATAGGTACACTTGATTTCAAGATACCTTTGTAATTTTTGCGGTAAAACTATTCCATACTTTAAATACCTGCAAATAAAAAAACAATAAATAGCGCATACATAATGACCCAACATTGCCAAGCTACTTTATTGTTTAATCACAGG
Organism: Pyxicephalus adspersus; assembly: GCF_032062135.1. Classification (NCBI taxonomy): domain Eukaryota; kingdom Metazoa; phylum Chordata; class Amphibia; order Anura; family Pyxicephalidae; genus Pyxicephalus; species Pyxicephalus adspersus. The sequence continues at coordinate 8,772,631 of NC_092868.1, forward strand.
TGACATTTGAAGAAAGTGTTGAGGACTGAAAATTAATTAACACAGAATCTGTGCAGTGTGTTTATAAATAGAAAGCTTTCTCTTCTCACCTTGACTAAATTTGCCGTCTAAGTGTGAGATTATGTTTTTACGCGCTTGTCTTTTCATTAGATGTGGGTCTTAGGAACACAAGCACAGCCTATGTTTCTACTTTGCTGTCCTTCAAGAGACTGATCAAAGTTAAAATTCACATGAACTGTCCTCTGCTAAGATCAGATCAAGGGAACGTAGGGAAGTGATTGTGCGTTGAGTACATGAATAATCTAATAGAAGGGAAAGTAGGGAAGGAAGCTAACTTTCATTTACTGAGTGCCAAAAACACTCAGAATAAACAAGCAGACTCCATTTAGTTCTTCTAGCTTCTTCACCTTGGCTATCCAGTCTTTATTGAATGCTTTAGGCAGTGCATTGAGAATAATGTGTGTCTTGGTAAATTCCATACACAGTTGAGTTGACCTCAAGATGGACATGGTTGAACATGGACAGGTCAAAAGGGTGTTGCCAATGCATCCAACTCCTGAGTGCCAACTTCCTCTCTATTACAAAAGTACTCTAACTTTTTACTATGTTTTACTCTAATTTTCTTGATTCTTTTAAAAAGACGACAGAGAAAGTTGGGATTTGTTGGCAAAAAGTTTTTTGAGACATGTATTCAATTTTCATACAATGATATAGATTATCCATTTTAATCAAGAATGGTTCAAGTTAAAATGGATAGGCATCTCCCTAGTTCAATCTCACTTGGATATTTTACCCAATCACTATAAAGAGGCATCTAGATGTTATTAAAAAAAAACAATTGCGCACAACGTCTCAATACGAATGCATTTTGCCGTAACACTTCCTCAGGGGACATGATGAGAGCTCTATATCATTGTTAATCAACTTTTGGAAGTTATTGTATCTTTTGACTTTCATAGAATTAGTGTCCTGATAGTAGGAGTAACCTTTTCAGTTGTCAAAAATAATATGCTGCTGCCCAGTAGCATCTGAATGATCCAGCTCCCTGTACTCTAACTTTTTACTATATTTTACTCTAATTTTCTGGAGCTGCATATTTGCCCTGGATCAGTGACTCAAAAAACCAAACCAAGTTGGTCAACAAAAAAGTCAGGCAGCTTGCTATTTCAAAGGCCAAGCTCAGCAAGGGCGGCTTTCCGATTCAAAGCCCTAATACAGCTATATACCCCACCTGAAGGGTATTAATCCAATGCAGGACACTCTGCCTGTTTTTGAAACATTTTAAAAGGTCTCTCCTCAATCTCAGAAGGACCCCAGGAGGCATGATTGCAATACTGTGAAGTAAGTAAAAGACGGTCTCTTCTTTGACTCCTTTCGTGTAGCCATCCATCCAGGAGAAGGCTGGGAACCTTTGCTTTCGGTGGGAAATGCAATCCTAATAATGTAGGAAAAGATTTCTAAGGGGTAAATAAAGTATACTTTGGAAATTGAGCCATTGTGCTACAGCAATTAAACAGCACAGTAAAAGGTAGGTGTTCCTAATAGACATGGTTAATTGTAAACATACATTTTTCAATGTTTCAGCATTAGTTTCCTTTGTAGCTCTTGGCACTCAGCCATTTAACATTTTAAAACCACAAAGGAATTCTTTCTGCCAGGTGCTATGATTGTAGGTCTGAAAAGGGAGCAGGTGCCTATGGTACCCAGTATATGTCACTGACTGTAGATAGTGTTCAGATTGAAGTCAAGGTGGTGGAGTGTCTCGATTCAGGGCCACCAGCCAAACATTTCTTATTAGTATTGACCTAGAGCGCAGATGTCCTCAGTCTAGTCCTTACCCAAACCAATGTCAGATGACGGTCTGGCTCAGCTTCCATTCCCCCACACAAGCCCTATTATTTTGCCTTTGGAGACATAGGAATTTTGAGACAGCTTCACAAACTGTTCTGTGTCTTGAAAAATGGTGTTACCAATAATCATTATTTTTATCCATCAATTAGGCACATGGTTGAACTGAGTCAAGCTCTAACTTTACTCCCCCATGGCTCATTTAAAGTCAGTTGTCTGTGCCCAGATTTTATTATGGTCACTTTTTCTAGCTTATGTTCTCCAGGAAAGGGGAACACATGTTACCCATGAAAAAGTCAGAGACCCCCAAAGAAGGTCTTTTCTTTCATACTCTACAGAACTCCTCCATTCAGATGCCAGTGTTCTTTCTTTAAATTAGTGGATCCTGTTTATTTAGGATCGAAATGATGTACATAAGCCTTATTAGCTCCAAATACAGTCAACATCAAGGCATTGTGTGGACCTAGAGGCTCCCTAGTCCAACCAAAAAATATTTCAGAATTACCCAAAATATTTCTGTTTTAACACCAATGTTGGTGTGATCACCTACTTCCATCCTCACGTAACACAAATCCTAATTAAAAGCACAATATAGGGGCTGTGTTGGGCAGAGACACTGGCTGGCCGCTCTTATTCTCTTTACTGATCTGGTAACCAGTAAGTCAACAGGAAGAATCAGGCCACTGGAGAACAAAACAAGCCAACGCTAATCACAAGGTTCAACATTCAGTTTTTGAATGCAGAGAGAAAGAAGAGGTGTAGAGGGGCAACGTTGTAAATTGAATTGAGGTCAACTGGAGGTAAATACAGTGCTGCTTCTACAAAGGTAAAACCATAACCAAGAGCAGACTTGTATTCAGAGACTCCAAGTGAATGTTACCTTGCATATCAAAATAATGACTTCATTGTTTTTCTTAAACATTAAAGTTGACCTCATGGAAAACAGCTAACTGCTCATTTGAAATATATATAGGGGCTGTTTTGCCTGCTGAAGGACTTGTGCTTTTGTCCATTCAACCCTATCCTGTTCATAGTTCCACCACATAGCACACTTAATACATTGACATTGAGTTGTATTTTTGCTGACCCAATTTAGTCACTTTCCTGCCTCCAGCCTGTGATTGGATGGTGCCAGGTATCAGTAGACTGTTAGGGTTATCTCTTTGCTCTTCCCTGTCAATGTGTTCTTGGCTACCATATGTGCATGCAGCATCAAATGCTACCTACCCCTCTTCCCCTATATTGGCTGCTTCTGTAAAGAGCATTATAAATAATGCGAAATCCAGGAATTCATACAGGTTGCATTTAAAATACATTTCATCTTCAATAAATGCATAACTGAATTCATTGGGATTTTAGAATTCCTGGGGTTTAGTTTTAAAGATCAAGTTGTACGTATCACTTGGCCACCCGGCTTAATAAATATTACTCCTGTTTCTAGCTAGCCCCATATCAAATTCTTTTTTTAGTTCAAAAGGCAAAATCCGGAAACAATTGCGCCCACTTAATGAATGCTGCTGTGACTCCACACCCGTAAGCCAATTCATTTTGGCTCCAACACCCTTCTTATGACTCATCCTCTGTTTTAGCAGCCTGCCTAAAATACACGGATTGTACTGCTCCAGCTAAGCAGGTGTGCGGTAAAACCAGCTTGTACAAAAATTACCGGAAGAGTGGAAATTAGACTGAATTAAGGGACATCTGCAAAAGATCATCAGTAAACAAACCTAAAATCAAAGTACTTCCATACTAATTCTTGTAATTGTAAATTCCAAAAGTCTCTGATAGAATTTGGTTGACTTCTCTGATAATAATTTGCTGCTTGTTATCAGACAATGAATAAGTAATATTGAAGCCACAAATCATTGTGGTGGTATTAAAAGCGCTTTCGGTTGGCCTTGGTTTGCTTTTTTCATGGCAGATCAATGGCCAACTGCACAAGCGCATACGGCAGGGTAACAAAGATGTTGCTAATTGTGAACCAGTGGTTTAGCATTGGCATAAAAGGCTTTAAGTATTCAGTATGGGGCTCCCAGACCATAGTGAAATATTTTAACTAGTTGACCCCTTGACACAAAGGTAACTCTATTACCCCTCCAATGCCAACTCTTCTACTAACTCTATGCTTAATGTTCCCTCTAACCATAAACCCCTCCTTACTCTATCCACAACATTCCTCTACACTAACACTAATTCTAACTTTTACCCTAGCACCTTGCTAACAATAACCCCTCCTAACTCTAAACCTAACTCTAACCCTCCTAATTCTAACCTTAGGATTCCCCCCATGGTGAACTTCTTCATAACTCTCACCCAGAAGTATCACCCTAGCACTATTGTCCCTACTAATTCTAACTCCAACATCACCCAATATTACCATTTTTTTATACTCTATTCCACATTTCAAACACTGAGCCATTTCCCTAACCCATTACTAATGCTTTCTCCAACACCAACTCTTCTAAACCAACCACTCCTAACACTATTCCTTTTGCTTACTCCAAAACTAACCATCCCAAATGCTCCCCCTGACATTTACTAACCCTTTCCACTTACACTAACCTGTCAGCTAACTCTGAAGCTAGGTACACACTCAGATCCTTTTCATTTTGGGATTGAATCCAACTGTTGTCCTTTAGCATTCCATGGTGGAAGATTACTAAATGATCGAGTGGGGATGACCTCTGTCATTTTCTATAGAGAGGGCTGTAGAGGGGTGCATTTCGCTGGCCATCACCTCCCTATGAACTTAAACATGGCTTTGTGTACCACACGTTTGAGCTAGTGTCCCTAAAAATGGCCAGGAAATATAATTTTCCAACAAAATAAATTTGTAGGCAAGTTTAGGTTATGTATAGAGAGGCGGGACCTCAGTTTACTCGTTTGACCTAGTGTCCCTAAAAATTGTACCAGTACTTACACAGGCCAAAACCTTGGCTATCTGTTCAACAAATGGAAACTGTTAAAATCCCTTTTTAGGAGGCATTTGAAGGTGGTGGGGGTTTTCAGAAACTTTATGCAGCATTTGAGGTTGGTCCGCCATTGAACTGCTTTCAGGTCTGAATGTGAACTCTTTACAAATACATTAGTAGGCATTCGCAAGTGAGGAACATGTTCTTCAGGACAGAAGTTGCATTGCGACTTGGCAAGAGAACCGCACCGTACCTGCTTACTAGAGTGTTTGGCAAATATTTAGGAAAGCCTATATTTCTCATCGCCCCTGGGCACTTTGTGGTTTAAATAAAGCCCACATGGTTATCAACCACTCATCTTGGTTTAACCATACCCTTTTCTCTAATACCAACCTTTCTTCCAAGTTCTTCCCCAAATACAAACCCTCTTGTAGGGGAACTTTGCCTCTTGTTTTTAAACTTTTCTCTCTTATGTCAAGATCCTCTGCGCTGAAATGTAAGGTTCCTGTGCCAAAACATACTAAACTAATGACAAGTGCTTAAGATTAGGTAACACAGCAGAAAAAGACCTTATGTTGGTCATCATCATTATGTTGATGTTTACAAGTAGTCCAATGAGCAGATCTGGAGGCAGAGCATTTGCACACAGCCTGCAGTCAGAATAAAAGGAAGAATAAAATTGCTGTCACCATCATAATGCAGTGCAGGAAACAGCGCAGAAGTTACAGTTGAATAACCCGAGTACACACCTCACTTATCACAAGTCTTTTGGCAGGTAAAACAGATCCTATATCTGTGCTCCAACTGTGTATTTAGCTGTTGGGCTGAGAATTAACTTAAACGCCCTCAGCACAATGGGCTGACTCTGCACAGTCACAAGGGGATTCCTGCAAGACTATTATGTTGACACTGAGTTCTACGATAAAAAAGGTTATAAAATAAGTTGAAGACATAAGCATTTTCTGCACACACTTCAAAAGAAATGGAGAGCCTTTACGTTTATTGTGTTTAACAAACGGCTGTGTCTTCTCTTCGGATGTAGCCTCCACTTCAGCTATGAACGCAGATTAATGTGTCCAGATGTCTGAATTTATCTAAGTGTTGCAAGCCGGTGTTTTCTTCACTCAATTTACTATCATTCTAGAAACTGTGTAAATTTTAAAGGAATACTCCAGACAACCATTAGGCCATGTTCACACTGGCAAAGAGAAAGAGAAAAAAAGACAGGCTTTTTTGGGCACTAAGAATCATACAAATTGTAGAAATGTATTAAATAAATCCTAGGGACAAATAGTCTTAACTATACAAAATTCTCCTGTGCTAGAAGTTTCCCTAACACAGTTTGCTTAGGGATAATAAATCATAAAGTCTGTGGTCATTTAGCACAAATTTAGGCAGGTATAATGAAGAGAGTAGAAAGAACTCCCGACACGTTTCGCCCAATAAGGGCTTCCTCAGGGGATTTAGGAGTTCAATACGTTTCATCTGCCGGTTTATGATTTAAGGGACTACGTGTTATGATAGGGATAAGGATGAGAGCAGCCAGATAGTCGTATAGTTAAACTTTTTGTATGCAGCCTGCAAGCAGAAACAGTCTGCTAGCAATGTTCTGGAAGTATCCAACTGGATAGTAAAGGTGACAATATTGAATAGTGCCAGTAGTGATTCAAGCAACTTCTGCATTAGGTTGTAATTCCACGGACATACTGCCAGCAGCATCCAAAAAGCTTTGGATAACACTTGCAGTACTAAATACTCATAAGGAGCATGTCACATACAGCTACTCCCCGGCTACTCTAGCTAGTGATATCAGCTTCATAGCTTACATTTTAGACTAACGAACTGCCTTAAGAGAACTACCAAGGAGATTCTGAGTTCTCCACTTACACTCCTATGGTTTCTATTCTCCAATATTGCAACTTTTACTACCCTGTTGTATACTACTAGAACATTGCTAGCAGACTGTTTCTGCTTGAAGGCTGCATACAGAAAGTTCAACTATACAACTATCTGGCTGCTCCCATCCTTATCCCTATCATAACACATAGTCCCTTAAATCATAAACCGGCAGATGAAACGTATTGAACTCCTAAATCCCCTGAGGAAGCCCTTAGCGGGCGAAACGTGTCGGGACCGAGTTCTTTTTACTCTCTTCATTATAACTGCCTAAATTTGTACTAAATGACCACAGACTTTATGATTTATTATCTCTAAGCAAACTGTGTTAGCGAAACTTCTAGCACAGGAAGATTTTGTATCGTTGAGACTATTTGTCCCTATTAATTAATTATTACTTTTCTATAATTTTTATGATCCTTAGTGCTGAAAAAAAGCCTGTCTTTTTCTTCTTTTTCCCTTTGCTTTATACACATATCAGGCCAGGTGCATATGACTAAATCACATACACATGATGGGTCTTCCTTGAGTCACAAAACTTCCTCTTAAACATATGTTCACACTGGCCATGAGGTTGTGGTGTGGTTACAGCTTCCTCCTGCCAGTGAGGCGCTAAAAGTAGCTTCTCCCTGTAGCAGCCCTGTAGAAAATGAATGGGGGTGGTAGTCAGTAGTGCCAGTACTGCTCTCTGCCGTCAGCTATCAAATGTGTTGATGCCAGTTCTTAAGAACCAGCGCTGCAGAGCAAGTGACTGAGTGGGTGGCAAGGTGCCAGCTGTTGGTAGTCGTGTGGGGTCATCGATCCTGAGGCAGGTTACCAGACACCTATCACAAGACTTTTCATTTTTTTTGCATTTAATTCTTTTTTCTACTTGGGAAAGTCATCCATGTAGACATACGAAATCTCTGAGACCACTTCTGGGTGCCGCCATCTTGGATGTAATATTTACAGTGCCAGTAGACTCAGAGTTGTAATATAAGTGATGCACTAAAGCCGCCTTTCTCAATCCTTTTACCCCAAAGGTGCCCTAGAAATAAATTTTGGGTCTCAGGAAATAGTTGATGAAATGAATTCACTGGGAACAATGCCCCCATTATGGTGATAATTAGGAAGAGCCATCCATCTAAACAGCTAAAAGATCACTGGTGTTATCCTACTGGCTTTTCAAAAGTTACCAGATCTGGAACTCTGAAGGGGCTATCGGGTGACATCAGATGAGTTTAATTCTCCAAAGCCCAAGGCAACCCCTAAGAACCAATGGAGGAACCCTACAGTTTAGAATGGGTGCTCCAGTATTCCCATTCTCTTATCCCCTGGAAGCTACATTAAAGGTTATGTAGGAAAATGAAGAGAGGGGAAGAGGAGCTGGGCTAGCACAGAGAATAACTAGACACACCCAGAAGAGGAAAGGGCTTTGATGTTCTGGGGAAGGGGTCTGCGCTAGGGAATTGACTAGAACATTTTCTATAAAGTTTAAAGTCAAATTACAGTGTTTGCTTTAGTTAACTCATTGCAATGGCATTTTTTTGAATGGCAGCCAAACACAGCTCCATCACACATTTGTTGCAGTGCACCTCAACATACCATACATACTGCCATGCATTGTGGTGCTCTGCATCAGAAAACCGACTGAATGTATTATACATTTTTGGTCTGTTCTAGTCTGTTTCTGTTCTGATACATTGCCAGCCCATTGAAAATAAAGGAGCAAAGTTATCATGACAGTACTTACAGTACCATACACACTACACACAAGATCGGCGTGTGTAGTGTGTATGGACCGTGAGGGTGACCATTGAGGGACATTCAAGGACTGTTGGACACTGTTGAACAATTTTGGCAAAATTTGGCAGTTCAAAGTTCAAATGGTCAACTGGATTTGTACCCAGTAAATCCAAGTATAGTAAAGGTTGCATGTCTTGGACAAATCTGGGCATGGCTTAAATGTCCTAATACTGAGCTTTTTTTGCCACAAAATGATGTATAAGTATAACTTGCATTGTGTCTGAAATAAACAGACAAACATCAGTTGAAAACAATTTAATTTTCAGATTAATTATTTGTATTAAATGCCTTGTCCTGCTTGACAGCATTTCCATGTAGCAGAAAACGAGCAGATGGGATCTCGTTAGTGGTGTTATGGCTGATTGCACATCCACAGCAGGACAAAATGCAAGGAAGTCAACCCGGACTTTGCTTATGAAGGGCTAAGCAACAGGCTTTCTTTAATGGCAGCCCCACCTGCTGCAAAAACTTAACTTCCCATTGTGTCTCATTGTTTCGTTCAGCCATTGGCTCCAACTCGGAGCCTTTATGGGCCTGGGAAATCTCTCCTCTGTGTTCATGAGTTGGCTCTAGGGGGCCAATCAGAAAGCATCAGCAGTGTCACTTGGGAGGGTTAAAGATAAAATAACCCTCAGGGCAAATAAGAATTGGGAGCCCCAAATGCACAGAATATTAGCTCCCTGCCATAAGGATGACTCCAGAATTAGAGCTGTTAGAGCCCCTATAGAAGCAATAGAAGTAAGGAGAGTAAAAAGTTCTTATAGTCCAGTCCTATGGTGGAAAAACTGTTCCTCCATCAGTACAGTGAGTGAGCTTTTATACCCTAGGATTGGAAATTAGTTACTGGAAGAATTCCCCAGGAAAAAAAAAAAGGAAAAACAAATACAAACACATCCAAAGACTAAAAATATGCAAAACATTTCATTTTTGTCATTTGAATACACCCTTAACTTCATGGCTGGCTTTTGGTTTTAGGATACAATGTAAGATTTTCACCTGTCTATTGAGCCATTAGGCTGGACATAGCCATTAGAATATCTTTTACATATACTAGTTACTAGATGTTACAGATTGTATGTTCAGTAGCCCTCGAACCACAGTTCTCCAAGATATTACTTGAGGGATTTAACCGTATTTTAATTCTGACTGCTTAGATATATTGAGGTGGACTGAGTCACAGACCTGTGGCAACTTTCTCCCTGGTGTGTCACCCCTCAGTGCCTAGGACGAACTTAATGGGCCTTCAATGTCTCCTGTCCCCACTCCCTGCTGTCAGTTCTCCATGGCCCATCGACCGCCATGTCTGAGTGCCCTCATGCAGAGAGGAAAGCAAAGCGTATCCATAGATTATTCCTGCTAGTGTCCCTATGACAAAGAGAAAAGCACTCGGTTCATGTGCCATCATCGCCTTCTACTATTTAATATGACCTATTTTATGGCAAGAGGACAAAATCTAAATCCATTTCTTACTATTAAGATGTCTGTGGTGCAGTTGATGAAGTGTAGGAAGATATGCACCAGCGAGCCATAGGCAGATCATTGATGGCTCTCTGTACATTTAAAGCGCACCAGTTTTCCCATAAAGCCGGCAGCCATGCCTGACCCTTATATTCTTACCTCTGTACAAAGCATTGATCAGACCACATCTGGAATATGCAGTCCAGTTTTGGTCACCAGTTCACAAAAAGGACATTGTGGAATTGGAGAGCGTGCAGAGAAGGGCAACTAAACTAATAAAAGGAATGGAGGAGTTCAGCTATGAGGAGAGATTAGCTGAACTGAATCTATTCTCCCTTGAGAAGAGACGTATAAGGGGGATATGATCACCCTGTATAAATATATAAATGGTCCATATAGAGAACTCTCTTTACAAATTATTCATTTTAAAGGTCATTACAAAGGACAAGAGGGTGCTCTTTGTGTCTGGAGGAGAAGAAGTTTAATTTCTGCATATTCAAGAGATAGCTCACAGTAAGGTCTGTAAAATGTGGAATAGACTCCCATGGGAAATAGCTTTACCACGTTCTATAGATTGCTTTAAGAAAAAGCTGGATGCTTTTCTAGAAGCACAGAATATAACTGGGAAATAAAGTTTAAAAGAAACTACACCAGGGACTGTTGATTCCAGGAACATCCGATTGCTTTGGGGAATTTGGAAATCATTTTTTGCCCTATAATGTTATAAATTGAACAATGCTTTATAAAGTTCTGTTTGCCTTCCTTTGCATTCTTTCTACAATTTACAGATTTTCTAGTAACATTATTCCCTTTCTAGTTAAATTTGATGGACCACATTTTTTTCAATCTCTCTAACTTTGTATGAATGAAGCAGGGTTCACAGAAATGTTGTAGTCTACACTAGAAGTGTTGTATGGTGAAACTATGAGACAGGGTCGGAGTGTTGTTATCATAAAAAAGTAAGTGCATGAACAAGGACTTTTAAAAAGATTGAAAATGGCCTGAAATTACCCAAAAGGTTCATATTTTTACAGGATTGCATTGATTAGGTTTACATATACCTTCATTTCTAACATTTTATTGGTAAACCCAAATATACAAGATTAGAAGTTGAAGTGCAATAAGATTTCACACACAGGTCCACTTTAGTATTTAGTATTGTCTATGCCAGGGGAGGGCAATTTTTTTTTAGTCAGGGGTCACAATCTGATATAAAACTTGACAGAGGGGCCGGGCCGATGGTAGAGTAGGAGGGGGTTATGCCATCATGACGCCACTGAGCGTGACATCATGATGGCATGACCCCACCACTCTCCCATCGCAGATCAGAGCCTGGGCGGGTTGCAGTGACACAGCCCGCCCACCTCCATGAGGCGGGATACAAAACGGGTGACGTGTTCCGCAGCTCTGGCTGGTGCGCCCTCCCCAGCAGGGTCCTTCCCCTGACCCTGCTCGGGGTGGTGTCCTCCAGAGCCACGGACCACCCAAAGGGCCGGAGAAACAACCTTATTGGGCCATATACGGCCCACGGGCCATAGTTTGCCCATGCCTGGTCTATGCGGGTTTCCCACTGGCTACAACACAAATTGAAAAAGTTGAGTACATTGTTTGTGTTTTCGGTTTGCACATTGGGCAGCCAATTTAAAGAAATGGCTGCCTTAATGCAGTACAAGGTAACTTCTGACCGGCCATCTAGGCTATAGTCTAAGGCAGCATTGCTAGCTGGCCTAGGGGAGCAAAAAATATAAATCCAGCCCTGCAAGTGACGTGAACACATGGACAGCGCATATATCAGAAAGTGTCTTTAGTTCACTTTGCACCTCATTTATCTCCTACCTTATATTTTTCAGCATGACTTTAGGTCTATTAAGAAAGCAGGGAATCTGACATTCACTGAAACATTCCCTGGTGGAGAATCTTCCTTGTCCATGTGCTTCAATGGCAGTAACTGATTCTCCACCAGGGAATGTTTCAGTGAATGTCAGATTCACCCTTTATAACTAGACTCTTTTGAGTCTGAAATTTAAACACATCCAATTAATTGTGAAAATATGGATTTTGTGATACTTAATACCATAATAACAATGGCATGATAACATAATAACAATGACACAACATTTCATTTATAATATAGTTTCCAAATGCAAAATGAGATACAAAGTTTTCTCCAACCTTTAGAAAAAAATATAATTCAGATTGTGTGCAATTACTTTCTTTGGGATTATTAAAAGCTAAATAAGCAGAGCATTAGGATTAATAACGCTAGGAAAGTTTATTTAAATTATACGGCGCAGGCCAAGGATGATAGCGGGAAAGAGGCGTTTCAATATGACAGAGAGCAGAAAATGAGTTTTATAGCTGAAGAAATTTGGATCCTGTATTTGGGACCTGGAAAAAAAAGTTATAGAATAAAATGTCAAGTTTAGACATTGTCAGACACGGCCTAAGTAAATATCAAAAATTCAAAGGTGACATACTGCCATGGTAATTATTATCTGCAGGAGAAATGCAAGATGTACTTGTCACCAAGTCCCTGGATCAGTTACAGTGGGGTTCATTAAAGTGGAAACATGGCTGCTCATAAAACAATGTAGGAAGAAAAAAACTTAATTGAAGGTGTATATGGATTTTTTATGGAAAGTCCTAAAAGTAGCTAAAAAACTCACCCAATGGAATATCCGAGGGTAAGTTGGTAACGATGCTGCCTTGTTCCCCTGTGCTGCACTATGATGGTGGCACCACTTGGTCATACCCGAGCAATCTGTTCTACAATAGCCACTTTATTCTTTATCAGAAGCTCACGTGACAGCCAGACAACACAAAAACATAGATAGCAAGGACAAAGGGTGGTCAACCTAGAACAGGAAATGCACCAAAAAAACCTCCATGGTAGGAGTCTGAATTGTACTCATGTCACCAGTCCAGCTGGTTTGGAAAAAATGTCAGGTCTATATCTATTGGAGTGGTATCGTTAACCCATAATGCATTGCAACTAGATCATGCCAAGGTTCCACAGTGCCCGTTGGCCAACTATTGTGTGATGCAACCTCACCTATTGAGTGCAATGCTTGCTGCAGGCTTTGGTGAGATTGGAGTATGAAATATTTATTCCTAAATAATCAGTGCATTCGTTTTTGTAATTGCATGCAAGCACATTATTGGGCAGAGCTGTGAATCTGTGGTTTTCGTGGCTTCTAATCAATAAACGGCAACTGTTTATTATGCATATGTGTATGATTTTGCCCTTCCAATTGTTTCCTTTAGATAAAAAATGTTCACAATTCCAGTTGGACGTACTTAGGCAAAAACTAACTGTCAATCAATAGGTACTAACAGGTCCAACCTATTCACAATCTATCAAAACTGCAAAAAACTTTGGTTCTTACTATTGATTGGCTTTTAAATTCCTTTAGGCTTCTATTTAGATCTGATCATCTATGTACTCGGCCTTAGGCTACGTACACACGTCAGATGATTCGCGTCCGATTATGGCTTCAGGGCTAGTATTGGACAAGAATCTGACGTGTGTACAGCACTCATCCAACATTGTTCATGGATCCACCAGGACGAGCGATGAACGACTACAATACAAGTGAAGGGGACGGAGTGCAGCAGGATGCCGCCAACTCATTCTTCACCCACCCCTCTCCATAAAGTAGAACAGCTCGATGATCGTGAAAGATCATTTCCAATGACAAAAGTCTAATGTGTGTACGCAGTCTAAGATTTATTACTTTCTCTGTTGGCATTGGTGAGATTTGTGCTCACTTTCCTTTGCATTTCAAGAACGAGAAGTCCCAATAGGGATACAGGCAGCAGTAAAACCGAACTGCAAATTATTTACTTACTTCATCTAAAATTGAAAAGTATGCTCAGGGTTTCACTTTAAAACTTTGCACTATTTTTGTAGCACTCTTCTGGATTCTGTTGTTGTTGTAATTTGCAATTTGTTTCTGTAAGTTTGGTCTCCTAAACTGAACTGTGCCCCTCTCTATCAATCAAGGGAGGAAAGGGCAGGCAGTAAAACAGTTACCACTATAATTAAAGCTATTTCTCATTATCCCTGGTGTGTTAATTAGAAAGATAAGGACATTATAGACCGGTCACTTCTTGTTCAAGCTTGAACTTCTTCGATAGTAAATCAAGCAACGATGGCATATAACTACTGGTGTGACCATTACATTATTCTTGCTTACGGAATATGTGTACTTAGGGCTACTTAACGACATTAACAACCTCTTGTCAATGGCCAAATTAGTAGCCCCTCCAACGTTCTTTATAAAAAATGGAGGGAATTCATAACAATACCCAAAATACATCCTTATGATTGCTGAGCAGCATAGATCTACAATACTACACCAAAATGATACACTGATAGCACTGTCAAAGGGGAATGAAGGGTCTCAGTCACTCAAAGGGCAATTGCAATGAAAGGGGCAAGACCACAACTCTGTTGATATAGCAAAACCATAAAAGCCAACAAATCATTATCAAATAAACAATCAAAATGAGAAATAAACATACCATTTATGAAACCATTTATAATAGAAGGCTCATTTCCATCTGGCTGTCTTTTGCAATGTTTGTCATTGATTATTGGGTATATTGGTATATATTTAGGGTAAAAGTACCAACCTGTATTGGTCACCTTAGGCATTTGGGATCATGAGGGAATGAAGAGCCTTACCCAAAAAGCTCAGTATGCAAATAAATTGGAAAAGGCAAGACCATAGCTTTGTTGAGTTAACAAACCCATACCGAAAAAAATCTCAACAACTAAAAATGTAAAACCAGAAATAAACATACCATTGTGCAGACCTTGCAACTGCACAAGGCCCTTTGGGACTAAGGGGCCATTATTACTAGTTGTCCAATGGCTGGATGCTGGTACCTCTCCCATAATTCTTACTACAGTTCAATTCTATCTGTCTGTGTTTTACCATATTAGTCATCAGATAATGCAGAATGTTTATAGTTAAAGTAGTAATTTTTATTGGCTAACCTAACTTATTAAGGATGCAAGCATTTGGGATACCTCGATCCTTTCTTCAGGTAAATAGCCAATCGGGATTCCAAAAATATGTATTTTTAATAAATTAAGTTAACCAATATAGCATGTTTCATACACCCCAACATAGCTGTGTATCTAGGTCAGTAGGTAAATAGGGAGGACACAAAAATTGGTCTTTCACAGGGGTCATTTTGATGACTTTGCCTACCAGTGAACCACACATGGTGCTTTGGAAGTGCCCATTACAAAACCAAGTGTAACAACTTGACGGATGCTATCTAAAGCCAACACTGGGCATAACTCAAAACCCAATTAAATACTAACAAAATAAAGAGCCATTGATAAAGAGGTTACAATGAACATGAATGGTGGATTGGAGATGGTGAGAAGATGGTGAAACTTCAAGTTGATGTGACCATTCTTTTAGATTTGGCTGCTAAGCCTTCATCTCTACCTAGCCTGGCCAATAGGTTTTCACTGTTTAATAGCCTGGGTTAGAAGCCCCTCTTCTTTCATGCCCTACATCTGGCTCATGGAGCCTCTCAATAAAGAGGACAATGCTACATTGCGGTAACAAGGCGATAGAGTCACATGATTTCCCATCTCCGCATGTAACAAGAATTTTTCCTTTCTGCATGGGCAAAGCTTAGGTTGACTTAAAGAATATAAAGAACAGCGGGTAAGAATTTCTAAAAGTATCAAGACTTTTTAGATTTAAAAAAAATACAATAACAGTTATTTAAAAGAATAAGGAGAAATGAATTAACAAAGCCATATAAAGAATATTGTGCCATTGTAATTTGGTATGTGGGAAAATTTGGTGGCAAGATAACAAGCGTTGCTGAAGCGTCGACTACAAATAGTATAATATCTTTAGTGGTCGCCAGGGGGTAAAATCCTATAAACATTTATAGACAGTTTTACACTCGGAAATGGAAGCACTAAAGATGGAACAATTAAAAATCTCATTCTCAATACATCTGAAATTTCAGAAATCTTATCGGAAAAAAGTAGGCCTAACAGGCTAATGCAATCAGGAGTTGTGATTTGATGGCGGTTTAACTGAATTTTTATTTTTTTAAGTAAAAGCTCTTGCTTTGTATTATTCCCTTTTGCTTCCAATGCATTTTATTTACCTGCTAACTGGTGTACAATAAAATTATCAATCATTGCTAACTGAGCTGGGCAGACATGAAGACAAGGCCCAATCAAGCCAAGCAATTCTAGTTCTGCATTGATCGGGAGAGGATTACAACCTTTGTCAGATCTTTCTGGCCCCATGAGATCCCATTTAATGTTTGTAAATAACTTTCTGTGTGGTCAACAGGACTGAAGGAAAGAAGAATCCCCCCAACATGGATACAAAGAGCAGTTGAAAGACTATCCAAGACCCAGCAGCAATAGTGGAACACCTCCCAAGACCCAGCAATAGTCAAACATTTTTTTGGCCCACCAAAAAACCTTGGGATGAGAAACTCTATGTGAGCCAATGGCCCCAATGGACATTGAGTTAATAAGTTCAAAACCATTACAACAGTAGCTTAACATACCCTATAAGGTTTTCCATAACTGATTCCCCATAAAGGTCAATGAACAAATAACTTGGAGATACAGTTGCCTTGGCATTGAAGACGTAGGTGGGAAAACCATACCGCAAAGCTTTCAGTAGAATCAGGTGGGTTGATTTCCCAGTTCCAGACCTATGTGAAATGTCAACTTGGGGGAGTAGCTGCCCTTTAGGCTGATTCTTGGAACATAGTTTCTACAGATAGGTCTGATCTAGCTGAATACAATAGCCTCTCAGTCTTGAAAAGGAGCCAGTCAGTGTAGTGGTATGTCAATTATGACCACTGCCTTGTTTCTAAAGACCAACTAAAACCAAAATTTAGCAAAGCAAATTTTTAAAAAAATCATGTTGATTAATGCTAATTATAAATATTACAGATTACTACAAATTCATCCAAATACAGATCCATTTGATTCCTGCTAATGGATTGAGGTCCTACAATTGCTTGCCATCTACGTCCTTCTTCCTCATGAACACACATGGTTTCTGGGAAATTTATTCTGGTATCTTATCCAATGTTCTCCTAACTTTGGTTGGACACATCTAAATACCCCTTTCACTGGGTAAATTTAGAGATGAGAGGAAATGCATTCGAACTATGAAACATATATTCCATCCAACACTTTGCTTGTATATACTTGTATCAGAATTTGACTTGTCCAATTTTTAGCTTAGTTGGGTTTTAGGATACAGATTTCAGGGATGTCATCTATATCATTGCTTCTTTTGTAAGACATGACCATTAACAAGCATGATCATATGAGGAGTCCCTCAATAAGCCATGTCTCCTAGATCGTTGAGTCAAGAATGATAGTCCTGGAGATTGGACCTTCGAAAACAGGTTAGCAAGGGTATCTTCCATATTTCAATCACACCTTTGTATCGTGGAGTATTTGGGCTGCTGTAACTGTTCTTTACCTCAGCTACTTACCTGGTAATCAATCAAAACCAAAGACATTCATTTTTTATGTACATACCTGGAATAAGTATACAGATTGCATCATTGTTCTTGATATGGAGACCAGAAGATAAAAGATCAGCATAGCACTTTGCTTCTATGCAATGTTCGTATTCTCTTAACAACCTGACACCTATCAGAATTTGTGGTGTCCGATTTGGGGGTTAGTTGAACCTTAGGACACAGATTCCAGGGACATATCATCGCTTCTTTTGTAGGACATGACCATCAACAAGCATGACCATATGAGGAGTCCCTTTAGGAAGGCATGCTTGTTCGGGATCGGTGTCTTACTATGAAATTGGTGATCGATGAAATACTGAAGGAGGAACAAGAATGATGGTCCTGAAGCTTGGATCTTCAAAAACTGGTCAGCGATGGCATCTTCCTTACTTCAATTGTGAAAGATGCCGTTCCATATTTATTGGGGAATATTTGGGCTGTTGATACTGTTCTTTCCCTCTGCTACTTACCTGGTAGTCAATCAAAACCAATTGGATTGTTTTTATTTATGTTTATACCTGGAGAAAGTGTGAGATGGCATCATTGCATCACTGCTCTTGGTCTGGAGACCAGAAGGTCAGCATGAGTTCCAAGCATTCACCATCTCCAGGGCAGCAATGGCAGCCTCCATATTCTAAGCATCAGGTTCCTTTAACCCTTACAGAACACTCCACATTTTCTGACGTTTTACCACCGTCTTTAAGATCAGAAACGGTTTAACGTTCTACACAAAAACCATCTGATCTACAGACACCAGTCTCACCATTAACAAAAACATCTCTTAACCTGTCTAAAATGACATCACCGTGTCACAGCTCTTCAGTAACGGTGTTAGATGGAACAGAAATTAAAAATGAAGTGTGAGACTTAACACCATTTGCTCTGTATAATTTATCCATCTCATCCAGAGTGTTTGCACTACATGTGTAGACGCTAGACATTCACAAGATAGCATGCTGACATCGCCACACTCTGCCTCCCTCCCTGCATGCTTGTCCTGAGAACAGCTATTCCTGGCTACCCTGCCGCTGCAAACAAAATAGGTCCCTGTGGGATTAGTTGCAGCCAAAAGCAACAGGTCAAATTTGTAGCAAGATTGTTTCTGATGGCTTTTTATAGCATTATGCATTTCTTATCATCATCTGTTTTTCTGATATATGCCTAAATAGGCTAATAATGATGTTTTTGTAATTTAGTTGGCTATGTGTATAAGTTCTTGACTTGTCACAGCAACAGTATCATTTTCCAGTACCAAAGGGCGGAACAAGAATAGTGGTCCTGGAGCTTGGACCTTCAAAAACAGGTCGGAAATGGCATCTTTCATATTTCAATCATGAAAGGTTCCCTTCAAATCATGATAAAGCATACATTGGCTATGCCTAGACTGAAATAAATTGATCAATCTGTTGCAAGCAGGAGAAAGCATGTCCTCAGTATTCTTTTCCCAAGTACAGGTAGTACTTGAGTTAAGGACATCTGACATACAGACGACTCCTATATACGAATGGGGCTTCCCTGCTCGCTCGTGTGCAGGACAGGGGCTTGATAGGGGGAGGAGGGCAGTTTGCATGACTTGCAGAAAAAATCTTTTGCTAAAGCTTTTGAGCTTTTCTTCAACATCTTGTAACTCTTTAAAGACCAAGGCAAATTCTGCACTTGTTTCTCTTTGCATATCAAAGCACAGCTTGCTCCAGAAGTTATTGAATGTCTAGACTCCATAAAGTATTTTTTTGCTTTGTTTGTGATTAACTCACAGTGAGGATTTTATACAGTAACTGACACCATGCTCCCTAATAATATGTCGAGACAAACATCTGTCCTAATTTCGAGTCCCAAGTAATGTAAGTCCTAAGTCCTAACTAATGTCCTAACTAATGTAAATCTCAAGTGCGACTTACACACAAATTCAACTTAAGAACAAACCTACAGTCCCTTTCTCGTATGTAACCCAGGGACTACCTGTAATTAGACAAAAGTCCCACTTAGCAGAATACAGGATCAAGTAGTTGGGTATTGCAAAAAGGGATAGTCAACGACCTTGCAATAAACCATTTTACAGACATGATTGCACTGGAAAACTGTCACTCAAAATCGCTTGTTGTAGTAGTCGCTCATGTTGCATTCCCAGCTACATCATCAAAATAGTTAAAGATCGTCTCTAGGAAGAAGAAGAAGATAGAAGATGGGGCACCCTGAGACGGAACAGAGATAAGAAAGCCATGCTTGTTTGAAGATATAGCATTTACCATTGTGACTGCACTATTATTAACTAGCCACTAGACCAAAGAATGATTGCCCATGATCCCATGGGCAATGCATTGGGATTTGAATGGCTGTTTATGAAAATACAGCCAAATTATTGGGTGAAATTGTAATAAAGCTAGCCTAGTTTTATACTTACACAATATTTATAGTGTTTGAAATATACTTACCTTATTCCATCTTCTGCACCTGTAGATGGGATACCACTGTCCTCCTGGAAGATTCTTGGAAAGATGAAATCCAAGAAAAAGACACTCCAGTCTTTTGCAAAAGAAACTATCTGAATTCAGACCTCCCGAGGTCATATTCATATGCCATGCTAAGCCTCTGAAATTGAAGGAAGTGAAATCCAATGAATGAAAGAGATGGGCCCAGGATAGTTAGTCTGGAGAGCAAAGACCTAGATGATCCTTGATGTTCTCCAGATAAAGAGAGAAGATCATTGAAATCAAATTAGTCAATTTTATTCCAGAAGCAGATTCTGTACAACTGCACAAGAATGAAAGGAAGGTTGGAGGTCAGAATTAAGCACCTGCAATTTTATTTATATGTTCATATTTCTAAATATCATTTATATATCTAGAAGAAAATGGTGCACCAAGAATGATTAGTCAACTATGAATCAGGTGACTAATAATGGCCAGTATACAAAATTTCAGACTGTATATATAAGTGAAATCCACAGCACAGTGACCAATATCCGTGTTATTGATGTTGTCTGTTTTTTGCCGTTTGGCAGAAGCAATAACACCTTGTTGACACCAGGTGTTATTATTACACGGCTATAAATGCCCTCTTTTCAAAATTCTGTTTGCTCCAGCAAATACAGATTGTAGGAGGGCGAAAAGAATCATTTGTAAGCCATGACCTTAATCCATACTTCCTGCTCGTCCATTTGTGCCATGCTATGTAGAACTTTATGCATGGTAACAGCTAATACTGACAACTCCGTTCTGTTTAGAAGTCATGGTTTTAAGAATGGCTCAGCGTCTGCCTGTTTTAAATCATACGCAAAATCAATCAAGGGTCCCCACTAATGACTACTCTATATGCGTAAATGCGCCGAGTGAGCCGGTATGATTGGTTCATGTTGGGCTGGATAAATTCCAGAAGGCAATGTACCATGTCGTCTAGAATTGTGCTACTGGCACTTAGCCTCTGCAGAGCTGTCAATGTACCAGTTTGAAGGATCTGGAGGAAGTGTAGAGGAACAACAGGTTGATGTTCACAGAGGACCATCTAAAGGGCAATACAATTCAAACAGCTGAAGGCATGCCGCTATGCGGCCAAGAAACTTCGGACAACCCATCAAATGATTGAGTTCCGGTGTTTACAATCAATGGTATGGTTAATGCTTTAACATACAAAGGTATTTAGGAGAATTCTTCATTAGCATCAGATTAGGCAAGGCTTCTTTTTTCCCAGTTCACAAAGCTAGCTCCTTGAAAACATTGATTTTATGGGTTTAGTGTAGGAACTCAAGTGACCTACATAGAGCCCTGACCTCAACCAAACTGGGCACCTATCAAAGGGATTGGAATTCCAAGCCAAGACTTCCTCTTCAACATCAGTTGGGCTAAAATGGGGGAATGACTCCATATTAAAGTCCATGATTTAGGAATGAGGTAACAAGTTCATATAGGTGTGTTTTTTGGCCATATTGGTTATATAGAAAATCTCTTTCAAAACATGATCTTTGGATCTTCCCACCCTACTGTGATATTTAGCTATACGGAGTAATCTTTTTCAGAGTTTACCGGTCGAAAGACCTTCCCTACCTTCTATACTTTGTATAGACTTCTAGTGACCAATTCAAATTGGAATGATTATAGGACTTAAAGTATCTGGTCATTAGGTAAAGCTGGGATCGGAATTGGTTGCCCCTATTGGTCACATGGTACTATATGTTACATGAATCTTTTTTTCATCTATGAAAACTCTGGACCACATGTGGTGTAAATTTTTACTATATATATTAATATGTAATCCAAATTATCAGAGTCCAATATTGCTTCCTGTCAACTCATTGGGATCTTCATAGTCATTTTCAATATTTAACCTCTCCCTCCTATTTTTAATTATTACTAGTTATAACCAATATTAGAGTTTTATGTGACCTTTTACAAATTATTATGTATTATATATATTACAGATTCTTACTTTCCCTGTATTGGTGGGCTAGCTCAGTGATTCAAGAATCTTGAGACAGGATATCAACCAGATGCACATGAACATGTTTTTTTTTAATGATTGACTCATACATGTAGCACTGCAGAGAAAAAAGCAGATGCTGTGTGCCATCTCATCAGTTTTATCTCTTGAGGACAGTAAAGACTGATGAAAAGGAAGGGCATTGGAGGTGTATCGCTGCACAAGTGCCCCAAACCCTCATCAGCCAACAAGAACCCCCACTAGATGATCTGTCACTGACTAGAGAGGGTCTAAAGCCATTCTGCACTGGTGCTCACTATTGACTACATATACCACTGACTGATGACATGGGCTGTGTGACCACGAACATGTGAACAGGTGACCAACACGTCAAAATGAGCTGATGGAACATTGCATTCCAAAGCTATGAATATTAAGCCTTCAACTCTCTAAGATCTGCTCATTCAGCCAAAATAGCATTTATTAAACTGAGTACCAATGTTGGATGACCTAGTTGGTCATTTTCTTATAGTTTTGCTAAAGGTATTCAATATGGGTTGAAATCATTGCTCTGAGCAGGCCACGCAAGCTCCTACACGTCAAACTTGACAAACCATTTACTAGTGGAGAAGGGGCAAAGTCATGCTGGGACAACCAAGGGCCATCTCACAAGTCAGAAAGTACAGAGTTTTCTGAAATGTCTTTGTAGGCTGTGGTATTAGGAGAACTCTTCACTAGAAACACTCCAACTCAATATTTTGGAGAGTTGTCCACGTAGTCTGGCCATGTAGTAGGTGTGATCTTTAGTTGTCCATGTGTCTTTTTACCAAACAGTGATTAAAAGGATTACATTCCATGGATCATCTTATTAATTGCAGATTATAACAGAGTCACTTTAAATGTTTAACTGAAAACGAAACATTAAAAAGCCTGTCCATTCCCTTTGAGAGACAGCCTGGGTTTTGAGAAGCAAAGTGAATGTAGTTCTTCATGACTTAATGACGCAGACTGAAAATATCAATAGAAATCCATAGTTTAAACCTGGAGGACAAAATCCTGAAAAATTGATCTATAGGGATTCGGTTCATGCTATAGGGAGATTTCTGCTCACATTCTATCAGATTATTGGTGAAGGAGAGTTGTGTGTCTTCAGGATGTCAGGTCCAAGGACATCAATCGGCTATTATAGAGATTCTGCAGACAGATGCTTCCTGCAGCAAATGATACAAATGTTCTAGACTTTATCATTTAACCAAGTGAATCACAGTATTCCCCCCACACATATGGGATTTTTTATATTCGTTTACTCTGCAGTGTTGGCACAACACAATGAACAAAGGCAGCAGACAGGGCCTCGTGTCCTCCTACACACCTTCTGACACCCACCTGCAGGAAAGCTGAAGCCGGAGGTGCTCTTCAATCAGTGATGTTCAAGGAGCACTTAACCTAACGTATAGGTAAAGACAGAATTCAATAATATGCCGCACTTTTATTGTGATGGTCATGATACTGATGATCATAGATCATTCTTGCTATAACTTTTACATTTTTGAAATAATATAAATAAATGTGTTCTACATTTGATAAAAATTTGAGAGATGGTATAAAATATATAAAAGGCACAACTTCATGTAGCAAGGTACTGATGGCATGGTGGCCAGTACTAGGGTTCTAGGTTCAAATGTTTGCCAGGACACTATCTGCATGGGGTTTGTATGTTCATATTGTGTTTGTGTGGAATCCCCCCACCTAAAAAAAAAATACTGGGATTAGTTTTGTAGGTGACATATGACTATGTTTGGGGTCATTAAACCACAAGCTCCTCTAATAGATAGTAACGTGTTTATGGATTCTGTACAATGCTGTGTCAGAGTTACATAAATTACTCCACTTATTCAAGTATTTTTTTTTACTTTTGTACCTAATATAGATATCATATTTCAGCCTTTTTTGATCCCCCAATACATTGTCACACAGACTGGGAAAGAGAAAGCCAGGATTGGCACATCCAGTCAATTGTCAAGTGTTGCATGCAAGCATGCAAGTGTGCCAATAAGGTATATGCTGACTAGTGATGAGCAGAATGGAAAAAATCTACATTGGATTAAAGTTGGTTGGATCAGTTAAGTAATCCCGATTCTGAAAATCTGAATCAGAAGGTTTAACCTCGTTGGCGGATTTCCTGATTGTGGAACCAAAAGTGCTCCAGCGGTTCCCGCGGTGTCCTCCAGCGATGCCTGGCATCTTTTTTCTCTGGCGATGCCGGCCGGGCATCTGTGTAACCAGGTGACGCCCGGCCGGCATTTGCATCCCCGGGGTGTGAAAGTTGGGTACGCAAGGCCAGGAGAAGTAGATGCCGGCCAGGATGCCATCTGCTCATGAGTATGTGGCTAGAGGGCGGGACCGTTGGGCTGTTAGGCGTGAAAAATATAAAATACTAAGTATTTTTAAATGTACCGCTTTTATAATTTAAAAATACTTAATATTCATACTGCCAGGGAGGTTAAATAAGTATATTTGATGGAAAGTAACTTGCAATGCCAATTTTACTAACCTTGGACAACATGGGTCAGGCTGAATCCAATTGTGCAGAGAAACGAGGCAACATATTTTTACCACAATTGGAAAAAAATGCCTGTTTGTAAATGAAACTTACTGATGTGATTTCACTTGGTTAACAGTCACATTATTCCCTAGCTTTTTCCCCAGAAGCACTTTCCCTCATGAATGTTTCCTTACATGTTTGTTGCAAAAAGCACTGTCTGCCTTTCTCCTTATGTATTTTTAAGACTGTTCTCACTTTGCGCATGCATGAATTTGGATGTAAAGGTCTCCAAATGTGAGCAATGCATGCTTAGAAGGAGAAGTCTACAGAATTCCTCCTGGAACATGTGATGTAAGTATCCCAGGAGGCTGTCACCATGACAATAAAGATGGAAGCGGCGGGCAAACTAAAGTTCCACTTTGAAAGTTTGTAACCAAAAACGGACAGGCAATTTCCTGCCTAATCACAGCCCAGCTGGTAAAATTCACTGAGCTGGGCATGAGCAATGCTTAATGTTAGTTGTCAGGAACGCCCAGCAATCCCGGCTTCCCTTGTGGGTGCTGGAGTTGGATGACCTCCAGCTGACCTGGGTGGGAGTTGCATCATCTTGGCTGGCCAACCAAGATGGCCAAAGATTGGAATGCGAAGGGAGAAGATGGAACGGGAGGAGGTGATTATCCCCAGGGTTTAGTTCTGCTTTAAAAAACAAAAATAAATTAAAAAAATTAATTTATGTAAAAGTGAAAGTCGACCTTTTTATATTTTAAAACAATGGCTTGAACATTAAAGACAGCCAATCAACCAGCATTTTCAACAAGGGAAGCCTCCTCATTGGTACCGGTTCTCCTTTAAGAAGACCCGCGGATTGGCCTATTAGCACCACGTCGAGATTACAGCAGATTTGTTTGTTGTGGAGGCTCCCTGCTTTTTTTTTATAATCACAATCTTTTATGAATAATTAACATGTAAATATGTTTTTAAGCCTGAATAAATAAGAATGGAATACAAGTGTATTTAATGTATTAGCCGACTTGTTTACTTCTCTGCGTGACACGCATTCAACGCTCAAAATATTAAAGTTACAGTAAATATTATCATACGTCTTCCCGAAGCTCCGTCTGGAGTCTGCGCCAGCCTATCTCTCCGCCGTCTCAGATCTCCACGGCCAGTCAACTTTTAAATTGTTATCCTTGATAATGTCACTTTCCTGCACCACATAACTGCGCCATGGGACTTATCGGTGCCTGTTCTTATCTGCTGTGATCCGCTGATTCATATTTATTTGAAGAGGACCTGTCATGTGACACGTCAGCACAGCTTTGGAATAATGGAAAGCAGGATAATGTTGTATTAATATTATTAAAGATGGATTGAAAATTCAAATCAGCTGTTCTAGCTGTAAAAGAAAAGGTGAACAAGGTCATATGGTTAATTTTTTTTCTAAAGCAGCTACAGAATGAGTAGAAAAATCTGTCCCCTGTCAGTGTGCTACAGATGAGGAAACTGACGGAAGCGGTGGTCTCTCTGCTGGAGTCTGGCACACTCCCTGCTGAGACAGACCAATCAAAAAATGTTCCCTAATGATTGGCCAGATATGGCTATGACTCAGTAGAGGGCATAGCCTACCCACCTAGAGAGACTCCTGCTTCCACACAGAGAACAATTGCCCTTGTTCATAGTATGCTGCCAGGGGATATAATTTTCTACAGCCTGCTTTCTAATTAAAATTATTATTGCTCTTCTATTCTTGCAATGTGTTAAGCTTTTTTGTTCATTGAAAAATTCCTTTTAAGTGTATGTTTGGATGATTAAAAAAAAAAAGAAAGATCTATTGATCTGCCACATAGCCAATGAGCTCCTTCCAGGTTTGCTGGATCACCCAGGTTCTCCCATGGTAGTCTACCTTCTCAAGTCTTGGAGAGTTTTAATAAATCAGGCCTACGGGTCTAAGGTTCGGGCATTTCACCTTCATTTTTGGGAGGACAATGTTTTGCCTCTGCAGCTGTAGACTACAATAAAAAAATAATGTGTGGTTTAGTTTCTGGGAAATAACCTGGCTGCTTGGATGACAGGTTCATTGAAACATTTTGCTACTTGTTTACTAAATGTATTTTATTGAACTTCTTGCTTTGTGTTAATAAATGTTTTTTTGCCAGGACTCTTTGCGCAATGTTCTCAGTAATTTGTTGTTTCTTATCTAGGCGGTTGGCAGAGACATTATTGCAATATTTATAAAAGGAAAAGATCTCTGATATTAAATGTTGTTATAATCACAACCCTTGTGGCAAGGCTACTCAGCATCTGAAATATTGAACGGATTGCGGTGGCCTTAAAGTGTAAGGTGGAGGATGAGGGATTCATCTGGGATCAGGGCTGGCACCGGTGGGCCCAAGGGATGACATTGGTGCAAAGTGTGTGGTTGTACAAGGTCACTGGGCCCTTCTAAACAGCCAACAAGGGGTCCAAGTTAGTTCAGCATTAGGGGTTGTGGGGGAGTCTAAGTAAGTTCAGCGGAAGAGGTCTTGGGGGATCTAAGTCAATTTAGTGGAAGGGGTGTTGGGGGATCCAAGATAGTTCATCAGGAGGGGTGTGAGGGAGTCCAAATCAATTTAGCAGGAGGGGTGATGGGGCACCCAAGTCAGTTATTCGGAAGGGATGTGGGGGAGTCCAAGTCAGTTCAGCCGGTGGGGTGTTGAGGGATCCGAGTCCATTCAGTGGGTGTGGTGTGGGGGAATCCAAGTCAATTCAGCTGGGGGTTGTTGGGGGAGTCTAAATCCGATCAGCAGAAGCGGTGTTGGGGGAGTCCAAGTCAGTT
Organism: Pyxicephalus adspersus; assembly: GCF_032062135.1. Classification (NCBI taxonomy): domain Eukaryota; kingdom Metazoa; phylum Chordata; class Amphibia; order Anura; family Pyxicephalidae; genus Pyxicephalus; species Pyxicephalus adspersus. The sequence goes on from NC_092868.1 coordinate 8,799,842, forward strand.
TAGAAGGAGGGGTGTGGGGGGTCCAAGTCAGTTTAACGGGAGGGGTGTTTAAAAAGGTCCAAGGTAATTCGGCGGGGGAAGGATGGTGGAGGAGTCCAAGTCATTTTAGGGGGAGGAGTGTTGGGGCATCCAAGTCAGATCAGTGGGAGAGATGTGGGAGAGTCCAAGTAGGTTCAGCAGAAGGGGTGTAGGAGAATCCAAGTCAGTTCTGCCGGAAGGGTTTTGGGGGAGTCCAAGTCAATTTGGCAAGAGGGATGTGGGGGGTCCAAGTCAGTTCAGCCGGTGGGGTGTTGAGGGAACCGAGTCCATTCAGTGGGTGTGGTGTGGGGGAATCCAAGTCAATTCAGCTGGAAGTTGTTGAATCCAAATCAGATCAGCAGAAGCGGTGTTGGGGGAGTACAAGTCAGTTTAGAAGGAGGGGTGTGGGGGGTCCAAGTCAGTTTAACAGGAGGGGTGTAGGACAATCCAAGTCAGTTCTGCCAAAAGGGTGTTGGGGGAGTCCAAGTCAATTTGGCAAGAGGGATGTGGGGGTTCAGAGGGAGGAGTGTTGGGGGGAGTCAAAGCCAGCTCCGCACGGAGCTCATTGTTGGCTACATCTGCAGCTGCACAGGCTGATTTTCCCTACTGATCAGAGATATTGATGAAATCAGAAGGGGAATTAACAGCTTAAAAATCGCAAGCAACTGATTGATCAGACTGGACCATCCACTCAAATTTAACAGCTTAATTCTAACATAAATCCCCCATTACTAACCCCATGGGGGCTATTTCAGTCCATACACTTATCAATATTTGTATTAGATTCAAAATTAGATTTGATATAAATATTTAACACAAATTAGGGTATTCATGATTGTTTGATCAATTCATTGAATCTAATGAATATCTAAACGTAGAACATTGGGCATTACTGAATAATGTTTAATCAATATATTAAATGAACATTGATTGGGAATTCCCATTCTTTCATAATTGTTTCACCCTCCACCAATAATTTACCTTTGGGTAAGCTCACCATTAGTGGTAGGTGGGGGGGGGAGCACATTATTATTAGATTTGATTGATGTTTGATCAATATAATAATTGAACATTAATTGGGAATTACAGTTTTTTCTTGATTGTTGCTCCTCCCACCAACAATGGAAACATACACATGCTATATATTTATCTGACACGATCATGCATTTCGGGTGAAAATCTATGGTCCCATGACGTCTGTGGTGGATCACTAAAAGACTGAGCATGGATGACCGCCATTATTTCCTGTGGAGTTGAATATGATTGCTCTCAGATTTGATACAATTATTGAATCTAATGCAAACTGTTAGAAAATGTATAATTCCCATTCCCATCAATGTTTCATTTTCTGCACAATCAATGATGCTCTTCCACCATGCTTTAATCACCAATAATGTAACTTCATGGGAGGAGCTTTCCCCGCCATTGGTGTTCAGAGTGTGGCGGGTGTATAGCGCCATCTACCAGGCAATGGTAGCGATAGGTAAAAGATCAATATCTGGGTTATATTGGTAATTTTTACTGGTCATGTGCCCATGTATGCCATGTGCCCATGTATGCCAGCACAGATGATATCTGATTGGCTATCAGATATCATTCTATAATAATTCTATAGTTTATTTTTGAGGCTGTCCCCATCCTCCATCTAATAATGCTGATTGCCTGGCTGTACTTTTTGATTCATCGGTCTAGAACAGGCTTGCATTCAGTGAAGCCGGAACTCGGCAAGCACTGAAACCACTGCATTGCTTTGACAGCCAGATAATTAGCATTTTCCGAATGCCTCCAGACTTTTTACAAACAAGATTTCTTCGTCCATTATTGTTGCAAAATCAACAACAATTTTGAAATTGGCAGATCTCAACGTCGCTGGTTCTTGTAAAAACAAAAAAGTAGTAAAATATTTGGCTGTCTTTTCTTGATGACACTCCTGTGAAGGTATGAAATGAGACAGGTTTGTCTTCATGTCAGATTTGAACATTTTTGCTCTTACAAAACGAGCTGATGTTAAGGCGGCAGAAGGTTCCCGCACGCCCTGAGCTGCAGAGTAATGAGCATTCCCCTTTAAATGGCTGTGACACATTGGATGGAGGTGGGAGGGGATTATTTGCATGACCCCGCCCACCACACTGTGCCTGCACTGAGATGTGTCTGCTGATCTCTGTGACATTGAAGCAGGCTGAAGATTCTTTAGGTCTGGATTTTTTTTGGTCCCAGAGGCTTTATTGAATTTCCTGCCAAACTGCTTTATAGCAGATGAGAGCAGAATAGATTGAATATAGAGTGCTAAAGATTGGACACACGCATTGCAATTTATTTTTTTCCAGTCCCATTTTAATATATGGTATGGTATTATGGTGCAACTCTATCTCAAACCATTTTTTTTAAAGCAGATCTACTGCAAGGCCTGCTTAAAATATCTACCCCCAAATAGTGTGTGCAAATAGTTGCTGAAGAAATGCAATAATGGATCCTAAAGGGATAAGGTTTGCACAGGTGCTGGATAATTTCCACCTGAGACTTGGCTTATGATCATCTCAGGTGAAAAGCTATCATGTGACCCCCACATAAAAAGGAATAGGCTGCCCCAAGGCAATGCACACCAAGTGACCCCCAGCTGTTAAAATAAATGAGCTGCCCCAATGCAACACACTAAATGCTGAAGCTGAAAATCAATAACAGAATCACTTACCTGGCCATGCCCAATTCATAAATTGTATTGCCAGGTGTAGGTCACCTCCATGTCCAGAAACTGAGATAGCTCTGCACACCTGATTGGCTTGTGTTCCTCCACTGCAATAGGCTGAGTCCAAATCAGTAACTCACACCTATACTCCTTGCTGATTGGAGAGCTCTGATTCAGCAGGGACCACATTGGACAGCTGCATTGAGATTGCTGCTTCCATCACAGCAGATGACTGGTGGGGGACAGGCTGATCCAGGAGAGCTGCTTTGGTAAGCAGACTTTAAGCACAAGCTAAATGTGTGATCAGATCATGCAATCATTCCAGCAGAACTCTTTGGAAACACATTACACATGCATCCAAATGGCATGCAAATTTGCCTTCCATGCATTTGCACATGCAATGCGAGAAATAAAGTGAAAGGCCACACCTGGGTCGTCTGTCTGCTTCACTGTGCAATTTGAATTCCCATACAAGTCTATGTATGTGCAAATGTGGCTTGAAGCAGCTCAATTGCAGGTCAGATGCAGCAGTCAGCTAAGGATACATACACATATAAGATATTTTGTAGCTGGAAACAATCTTTCATGATCTTTTGTGACTCTGCCAATTCTGTTCTATGGAAAGAGGGAGCATGAGCGAGCGGCACCCCACTGTGCTCTTCCCTATTGACTTGCATAGGTCTCCCACAATTGTCGTTCATGAATCCACTGTAGCGGATTGATAACCAAATTTTGGGATGACCGTTGTAAATTCTTGAGCACAGACGTTTATCTCTGGCGATAATTATCTGATGTGTGTACAGTCATCGAACGATTAGCCATTCTAAAATGCATGCGGGGGACGTCATACCGCTCGTACACTGACCAATCTAACGGACCCCTTCTGTTGCCTGTACAGTCGTTGGCATTGTCTGCGCACAATCACACCATGTCGTTCACGTTGAATGTTCAGATATCTCTGATCAGTTGTTTCAAGCGACTTTTGTCCGACGTGTGTACATAGCATTGCACTGATCGCATGCAAATCTGCGTGCAGCTGGTGATCGCAGATTTCCAAGCATTTGTCAAAGTAACCATGCGGATTTTCACAGCAGGCATTCGATACTGGGCGGATAAACGCCTTTCTGTGCGGTTAGAGGGCAGACCCAGAGTTGTCGCCAATAAAGTCCACCACTGCCCCGTACATTGGCGATCAGTCTTGGATGCGCTGACGCACACTATAAAGCGCAGCAGATTTTTAAAGGCGTGTGTTTAAACTAAACATAATTTGTATATTTTTGTTTTTTGGTTGCTACAGTTCTATTCAACTGAAAATCACAGCTTGCATTCTTCATGTAGAGCTTCTGATCCCAGGATTCACTAATGGCAGATTTCAGCTAGCATCGCTCTCCCACTGTCACATAGGGGTGTAAAGGGGGGGGGGGTCTTATTCACAGTCTGCTGATAAATATAACTTATGTGATGGAGAGAAGTGATTTCCAATGATACCTGAACCAATGTTGTGTTTATCAGGGCAGCAGGAAACATACACCCTGCGATTTGCATTAGCCTGCCGAGTCACCTAGCTGGCAGTGCCATAGGATAATCTACCTGAGCAATATTTACCTGTGCTGCTAAAAATCTCATTTGGGGATGACTGTGTAAGGCATCATGTCAGGATTAAAACATGGCACCTGTCATGGCTCACTGCTTTTTGCAGGTGCATGTTCCAGGGTTGTTTCTTCTTCGCATTCACCACTGAATTGGTCACTAGTTAGTAAAACAGGGCATGAAATGTACACTTGGCACGGATGTACACTGATGCATTTCTATGAAGGATTGTCAATGGTGCATGATTTTTAGCAATGCAGCATGCCACAATGCATCATATTCTGGGTTATGGGGTGCCACTCTGCGAATCTGCACCCTTTCCAGGATCACTAGTGTGCCGTGGCAGCAGTATAGCCATGTCTTTTAAGCCGCACTCACATTTTGCCATGGAGTGCATTGTGCACAGTGGAACAAAAAAGTGGCAGCCTGACCAGCTGACAAGATTTAATATATCTGGGTTAAAGCCCAGCACCATCACTATACCCAGTTTGCCCCTACCTCTAAAGGGATGGCTAGGTAATAGCCCACAGAATGCACACTTATCAGGGCACCAACTGAAAGAATGGCAGGGAGCTAGAATACATAGGCAGCCCTGCTTCATATGGACCAAGGGCCCTTGCTGACTGTATAGGTGCAAGGAGCTGCAAAAATAGGCAGCTGAGATGGGTATGGGGGGGGATTGATAAATCACCTTTGGCAGTGGCACTGTCACTTGTCTTGCATGGGCATGGAGACATTGTTACTTTATAAAAACAAGAACTGCCGTTGTAAAGGGCATTCGTCCACCGCCACTTCCCCATAATTCCCCATACTGGCCTGTTCTGCAGATTGGTAACCCAAGGAAAGTGGTGACATTGCTCAGACCTACTAACTGGTTGCAAGGCTTGGGCATTATTATGGGGAGCGGGTTGAATGCCCATATATACCCATAAGTGCCGGGCATTCTATGGAGCAATAATAAGCTGCAAAGGTATGCAAGTAAGGTAAGGTGGATATAAAGGGATCAATGGACCTTTTACTGTCCTTTGCCCTGCCTGGCCATGGTGATAGTGTCACTTTAAAAAGATTAAAATGCCCATTTTTTCATCTCTGACACTCTTGCAGAAAGCGGCGTGGAGTTTGCAGTAGGCACGGATCTCAGCCTGGACGCCGGAGATATTTATTTATCATGTCTGTGTCCAGAGTGAATTTATTATTACGCCAGGACATTAATCTGGACACTGATAGACACAGTGGAAATGTGTTACTTTAGCTCAAGCATGTCAAAGTCCAATTAAACAAAGTGCCAAATTCAAGAGGAAGAAGACGGCGACATTCGTTTTTATGAGAGATGGACTGTGCAAAAAAAAAAGCTGCAATATTTCTTTAGGGAATTGATCATTTACAAAAACATTTTTAAAGTGCAATTATTATTATGAATATTATTATTATTATTATTATTATTATTAATGAACATTATTTATATAGCGCCAACATATAACGCAGTACTTTACATTAAATAAAGGTTGCAAATGACAGACAGATACAGGCAGTGACACAAGAGGAGGAGAGGACCCTGCCCCGAAGAGCTTACAATCTAAGATTTGAATGGACCTGGGGAATGGTTCACCAATGGCTGATGGTTACTGTTGTCTGTGACTTCTTCACTTTTTGTTGCCCAGGATTACAGATTGCAGGGGTCACAAATAAATATAAAATCAGACAGCAGATTAACACGCAAAATTCAACACATGGGATGTAATACACTGCAAAGGTTTAAAGGGGTCTTATACCCCCTTCACAATATGGGTATGTGCTTGCCATGCATTATACCCCAATGTGGGGTCACACGCACTGCTCCCTATTGTAGTTATAACTCTAAAGTTTACCTGCAGACATTAATAATATTATTATCATTAATAAATAGGATTTATATAGCGCCAACATATAACGCAGCGCTGTACATTAAATAGGGGTTGCAAATGACAGACAAATACAGACAGTGATACAGGAGGAGGAGAGGACCCTGCCCTGAAGAGCTTACATATGCACTGATGCTACAGGAGTTAATTGCAGCAGCATTTTATATTCTATGTAACGTTTGGTGATTATGCATATACGCCAGGCAGAATGTTCCCTGCTGTGTGAACAAGCAGCTTGGTGGTTATGCGGGGGGTCCACTCACATCTATGGGTGCAAAAACTGGGCTTATGATCCTATTTCTTATATACTATACCAGGTGCAATGTAGCTTGTTATTGTCTTTTGAATTCGTCACTACTTCCCACCATTACATATCCCCCCTCCTATTGTGTGTTACTTCCCCCACTTCCTAGATTGTCAGCTCTTCGGGGTAGGGTCAACTTCTCCTGTGTCCACATCTGTATTCGTCTTTCATTTGCAACCCCTATTTAATGTACAGCGCTGCATAATATGTTGGCGCTATAAAAATCCTGTTTATTATTATTATTATTAATACCAATATTATTAGGTTTCATTAACCCTTGAAGCAGCTTGGTGGTTATGCTGGAGCTCAATCAAATCTATGGGCTACAGAAAGTCACCGGCCCTTCCACCTACTTGAACTATATTGTGCCAAGCGCTGTGGGCAGTGAATCACAGTGGTGAACATTGGGGTGCTTTTCAGAATGAAATGCACCGCATGGCACCATTACATGATACGTGTTATCGCACACATTCTCACATCGCATGGATGTAAATGGGCCCTAAAGGTTCTCTATATAAATACTAATATAATAACATATAGTAAGTCAGACTGAAAAAAAGACATAAATCCATCAAGTTCAACCACTAGGGAAATAATATATAATATCATATATAAAGGAATATAATCAATCCTTCAATCCCACAGATGACCGAACATTAATTAGAAATTTATAATGCAACGAAATTCTTCTCCATCAATCTGAACAATTTTAATGTTTTTTTTTACATATAAAAAATAGAATTAGAATTTGTTCACCATACATTTGATTCAGAAACGATCACACATTTTCAGGGCATCCCATGGCTTTTGTTATTCATGATCCAGTTATATAAAATTGGATACATCTAATTGTTACATTCTATCATAACATTGCAACAATTGTTTCCTGAAATGAGAGTGCAGTGACCTGTGATGGCAGCCAATCACAACCAGAGTAGACACCAGTGGCTGTGGGATCTTAAACTTTTTTCTCTTGCTGTCTTGCTGGCTTTGTTTTTGTTTATTGAACTTTTTTTTAGTTTCTATTATCATTGCACAATTCTTGTGTCTGGCAGTGAAAAAGTTAAAGCCCATACACCCCCCCCCTTCTCCTGACACCCGCATGGGACTAGTAAACAGTCACCTCCCTCCCTGCATAGCCTCCCCTTGCTATAGGCTTGTCTCCCAGGGGCTCCTCCCCTCCCTTTGCATCTCATTAGCATACATTAGTGGCAGGGCAGGTGCAGAGGGAGGCAGAGAGAGAGAAGACAGCAGCATAGGAAGGAGGCAAATGAACACCATGGCTTGTGGACAGACACTACTACAAGGCTGCTTTGTCCTGGGGATCCTACTGCTCAGCTCTGCAGGAACAGGTGAGCCATGACCCAGTCTAACCACCCTGACTGCATTCATCTCTTACTGCAGAATGCTGCTGGCTCAGTGCAAGCTCCTACAGACACCTGCATAGCCCCAGCTAGCAGGCAAGGGGTTAAATCTAATCTATCAATGGAGCCTTGGTTGGAATGACAGCCCAGCTTGCTTTAGTTTAACCTCTGGGATGCCATTTTGGATGGCTGGAGGGGTCAGCCTGGCACAGAAGGGGTTAAGGCGATAAATGTCACCGCGTTGCGATGCTCTGCACAGGATTTAGGCATGCTGATGCAAAGGGCATTCGCAAGGAGGGTCTGAATAAGGATGCTGCTGCTGCAGAAAAGGGTTTGAAACAAAGAGATGTGTGTTTAAGGGGCAGCATCCATTGCTAAATGCTATACCCCCCCCCCTCCTTCCTTTCTTCCTCCCCCCTTGCTCCTTTTTATTTTGTGTGTTGGTGCCAGTACCCCTCCATTGATAGAGAATGGATGCGGCAGGAGTGGAAAGAGTTAACGGCTGAGGTCCAGCACTGTGCCCTTGTCATCTTCTTCCCAGTGCCAGCAGGAGAAATTCCACCCCTTTGTCCGCATTGTCCATTCAGGAAGGCTGGCAGTGGTACCAACTGTGCTCGGGATTACACAGAATCCTCAGCACCCCATTGATACTGCCCGCCTGTCACTCATCATTCCATGGCCAGCTGATAACTTTACGAGATGTCACAATGGAGAAAGATTTATGATGGGGGGCTGACCTTTGTCACCATTCGCAGCAGATGGGGTAAAAAAACAAAAAGTAGCTGCCCAGCTGCCATGGAACCACAAGACGCTATTTTCTAAATCTGACATTGAGCAAACATTCACTGCAGGTAAATTTTCCAGGTGCATGTTTGAAAGAGTGATGAATACACCACCAGCGAATGTTTGGTGAAAGTCACATTCGTTCATTTATAAATGCTGGCAAGGCGAGCTGACTCTTGTAGTTCCACGGCCTCCAGAATGCCACAGGTGCCACTCACTTCTCGCTGACCCATCTTGCTAACTTTCTGCTCAGTGCTGACACCAACTTGATAGCTGTGCTTTATTTTTTTTCCTTTTAGTTTGGCAGCGCCACTTGAAAGGTCACGTATTGTACTTTTTCTATCCTTCCTATTAAACCGAGATGCAAGCGCTGCACTTCAAACTGGTGCCGGCTTTCAGGGTGATTAAATTGAAGATCTCCCAATCTGAGTTCGGTTTGTTGCTCCTTGTAATTATCATGTAAATGATTTCTGATTTGGGATGAAAGCGCGTTCCTGGAAAGGTAAAAGGGAGGAGGGGGTGCAGGGGGGATGCAAAATTAAGGTAAATTAAAAAAAAAATTGGCACATATAGCTCAGAAAGGACTATATAAAGATATATATATATATATGTACCGGTATATATATATGTCAGTGCAGTATACATCACTTGCTAAGTGAACAACTTTTATTCCTTTAGTAAATCGAATATACTATGCCTATATATAGCTCAGACAGATATATAGATTTAGATGTGTGTGTGTGTGTGTGTGTGTGTGTGTGTGTGTGTGTGTGTGTGTGTATATATATATATATATATATATATATATATATATTACACACACACATATATACATACATACACCAACACAGCACTGTACCAAATACATCACTTTGCTAAGCCTTTATTCATTTAGTTAATCAAATATATATCACATATAGATACACATGCCTTTATATAGCTTAGACAGATCTGTATATATATGTGTGTATATATATATATATATATATATGTATGTATGTGTATATATATACACACACATACACCAACACAACACTGTACAGAATACATCACTTTGCTAAGTGAACAGTTTCTATACAGTTTCTATTCCTTTAGTAAATCAACCTCAAAGAGTCACTTGGACTTTATTCCGCTCTTACACCCCCTAAGGCCAGTTCTGGTCACTTTGGCCGCAAGTCGATTAAACGTTTTTGTTAGGACCAATGATGCCCCTTGAACAAGGCCTGTACTTTGTCCCTGGAGGCAAACGCACCCAAGACCCTGGTGCCAAAAGGACCATCTGCCCTTGATAAAGCAGCACGGGTTGCCTTGGCATCATGGCAGCATTATTCATGGGATTGATGATATCCCGTACTGTACATAGTGGCCTGTTTATGTCACCCATCATACATCCCGATGGTCATTACAGCAGCCGGTGCCCATGCCAGGAGCTGTCAGTGTCCGGTTCTTCAAGCAGGGGGCAGTGTGGTTAGCCAGGTGCATGGAGGAGACTGCAGGGAGGGCTGCTGTTAGAAGCAGGATCTCTGGGTTATTTGTAAACATAGGGGGGTGATAAATAGGATATGGCCAGGGCAGAATGGGTGCACTGGTAGGGCTGATACATAAACTACAAAGCAGGTCTTTCCAGCAATCTTTATTCGGGATCTATAAATATGAAAATGCGACCGTAGAAAGAGTGCAAATTGTACACGCGGCTCGGCATATTTATGAATGATTCACTGTGGGCCGACGCTGTTCAAGCTTTGCAAAATAAACCTTTGCAGATAATCGGCCACTTATTCAGCGAAGGGAAAAGCGATGTTTACTAACCCGTAACGCAGGCTGAAATAAAGCATTAATGTTCAAAACCCAGTAAACAGTGCAGTTGCTATTGGTTACAGTGTATGCAAGGCCTAGGTCTTGATTTGTACGCATCTGCAAGGCCTGAGTTTTGTTGGAATATATGTGAAAAGCCTGGGTATTGTTGGAAACACATGCAGGACCTGGTTACTACTTGTTACTGTGTTGTGGGCAAGGATGCAGAGTTTGGGTATTGCTGCCATTCCCAGGATTTCCTCGAACCCCAGGGCTCCTCCAAAGGTTGTTAATGGTTCCTTGAGCTGTCGTAGATTTACTTTCTATGGTGGCTGCATAGTTATGGGGCCGATGCCATGTTATGGGGCAGATGCCATGTGACTGGGTCAGCTATGTGAACCCAGTGTTTGGGTTTTAGCTGTGTTGTGAGATGCCATTCTTCCCACAGACCACCAATGTAAGCCACGTTCTTCCCCACCGACTTCCAACTTAGATAACCAAATTATTTTATGGGTTTCATTGAGGTTAAAAGGTTGGGAAAGTTTGGGTAAGTTTGGCATATGCTGGCCCTGGTTACTGAGTTGTACGAATAGACAAGGCCTGGTTGTAATGGTTACAGTGCTGTGGGCATATATGCCAGGCCTGGTTACTGAGCTTTAAACATAGGCGAGGCCTGGTTTTCATGGTTACCATGCTGTAGGCCTATATGCCAGGCCTGGTTACTGTGTTGTAGGTATCTATGTTGAGCCTGGCTGTTTTTATAACCCTGTGGTAGGTGTCCAATCCTAATTAATGTGTGGTATACAATATATATATATATGTGCAGGGCATGGATACTGTGTCCTAGGCTTTTATTAAAGTCCTGGTTGCTTTTGGTAACTGAATAGGAAAGCCTAAATACCAAGTCCGTTTACTAAAAAAAGACAATGCAATATGCAAGGCTCAATTACTAATATAAATACTGGGCCTGGTTACAGTGTTGTAGGCTTCTATTAAAGCCCTAGTTGCTATTGGTAACTGAATGGTAGGCCTATATACCAAGTTTGTTTACCAAATATAGGCGTAAATGTAAGGCCCAGTTACCAATATGTATACTGGGCCTTGTTACTGATTTGTAAACATAGACAAGGTCTGTTGCCAATGGTTACTGAGCTTAGGCCTATAAGCCAGGCCTGGTTACTGTTTTGTAGGCATCTATGTAAAGCCTGGTTGTTATTGGTAACTACTCTATAGGTATTTATTCAGAGCCTAGGTAATATGTGGTAAGTAAATATGCAGGGCCTGGTTGTTTTTGGGAATTTGCTATAGGCCTACATGTATGGCCTGGTTACTGTGTCATAGGCTTCTATTAGGGCCCTGGTTGCTATTGGTAACTGTGATAGGCCTGTATGCAAAGCCTAAAATTCCAGCCGTTGTGTTCTTGTATTGAGAGACCAGAGCAAGGCACAATCATTGCAGTGATCTCTCCGGCTCCCTTTAGCCGGGCGCACTACCCGGCACTTTTCAGTAACCACCCGGCTGTTTCTGGGTGGTTACTGAAATATTGGGTCATTATACAGAGGCTGCTACCCACCTACAGCTTCTTCCAACCCAGCTTAAAAAATAGGAGAATACTGCACTGAATTCTGTTCTGGGAGCAGAATCTTTATATAAAATGACTGCAAATGTCTGCCTTCATCTTCATTGGAATTTAGAAACTGCACAAAGCGGCAAAGCTTTGCAAATATTAACAAACATCTGGTACTCTAGTGTACATTGTGATGTAAATGTTACAAATCAGTTATATATATATTGTATTATTTTACTAGTTACAAATCAGTTATCTATATATATTATAATATTTTATTTATTAGCTACAAATCAGTTATATATATATATATTATAATATTTTATTAGCTACAAATCAGTTATATATATATTATATTAGTGCTAGGTGGGAAAACAATGGTGCTCCCTAATAGTAGAGATACATGTATGATCTGCCACAATTACCTGGATCCCAGGCTGTGCTTGTTTTATAAATGCCCCCATTATGCCATTTATTTGATTTGACTGCTTTTTCCAAAAGCTGTTATCGTTTGAATTCAGCTCTGGTCTCAGAATTGCAGATGAAATCAATTAGTGGGGTTGTATTGTGTTATTTTATTTATTGCAGCACCTATAGCCAAGAAATCATGACCTGCTGAAAGTATGGAGGATTTGATTTGGGAAGACTTGTATTGATTTATAAATGATCGTTGTGTTTTATGAATATCGCACCTGTCCACGGTAATAGTTGTCACATCTATCTGCCATTTAATCACCTGTAATATATGTGTATATGATTTACAGAAACCATAAAGGTGCATTGTGGTGGATTAGGGCCAGTTCACACTGTGTGTTGAGTCTATGGGCCTGATTTATTAAAGTGCTCCAAGGCTGGAGAAGATACTCTTATCAGTGAAGCTGGGTGATCCAGCAAACCTGGAATGGATCTGGACCAGGATTGAAAACATCTGCTAACAAATTACAAATTACTTTTAAGAAATCAATTCCAGGTTTGCTGGCTAACCCAGCTTTACTGATAAAAGTGTATCCTCTCCAGCATTGGTGAGCTATAATAAATCAGGCCCAATGTATTTAATTTTGTGTGTTGGGGTTGCCTTTTTATTGGAAATACAATGGCAGAGCACCTTGACACGTATTTAAGTGTGCACACAACAATGCATAGATAGTTTACAGTAGGTGTTTAGGTGGGCTAAAACTCAAGGGCATTAAATGAGTGAATCATATTTACTGATTTGTCATTCAGAATGAATGTCGCTACATTTGGAGCAATGTATTGTTGTAATGTTTGGGGATTGGTATTACAAATCAATGGCATCAATCAGCCCTTAGTGGTTAGCAGGTGTGTGTTGGAGGGATGGAGTCATGTGACAAAATGGGACTATACAAGGTTATGGACTATGTTGGTGGTTTGAAGTACCTTATTTATGTGTTATTGTATTAAAATGTTTGTGTGTTTTTAAAATCTGTTCTATTTTTTCTCTTTCTGACTCACTTCCTTTCACTTATTTTCATTAACAAACTAACGCAAATTCTTCACCATCCTTTCTGGCCTTGGTATTATTAGAGGTGATGGTGCATTGTGGCTGTTGCTTACCCACAAACCTGAAAACGTGAAAATGCATGTTAGAACACGACCAATATTCCTTTTCTTTTTTTAGCTGCTGCTTTTTGTCTGTGTGAATTTGTTGATTTGTGTGACCCTGCACAGTTCCTGTAGATAAATTCGGCTTTGATCTGGTGGCTCCGTGTAGTCAACCTTTTCAGGAAAAGGAAATGTTGGTCTGGTTTAACCTGTGAGTCCTCTGTCCTCAAATGGGTGGTTTAATAAATTCCTGTAGGCTATAGCTAATAGTTTTAACTTGTCTGGATTGTGATTATGTTACGTACACACCTTGTCACATAACCAAAGAAGGCCCTCAGGAGTTAAGGTGAACGCAACACCCTTTTCTTTTTTTTTAATTATCTATGTTCTTAGATCTGGGATGGGCAGCCTACCTCACCCCAGCTGTCAAGTAGCTGCAAACCATGATCAGCAAATGAAACTGTAAATACGATTGTCTAAAGGAAAATATTATTATATAACAGGAGCTTGAAAACTCAGAACATCCAGGATGAAGGTTAAACATGGTTGACCAGAATGTATGGTGTCCAAAGAGAGCTTTTTGTGAAGAATCCAATGTAGGATGAAGAGTCTTAGACAGAACCTGGATTTTTTTTAGGGGTGGACTTAAGACTATGATTGGTGGATCCCAGCTAAAACTTTTTACTATTGTTTTGGCCAAAGTTGATTTTAAATCACTACTGACTCTCCAGAGACCTTTTATTTACCCATTTCTATGCCATCAGTTCCCTAGTAGACTCTTCATTGAACCATAAAGGCACTGGAAAGCAGAAAGGTTATCACATGGTCATGTTGGAGGTGGCCATCAAGACCATAGACAGCAAAGAAGGTCCTGTAAAGGTTCGAACCTTGTCCTATTCCACCAAAGATAAATATTGAGAGTTTTTGGTTGGAGAACTTTTCCTGGGACTCCATAGTAACTGCATTTGCTACTTGTTACTTTCCAAATGCCACTCTTTACACTCCAGTGCTCGCCCAAGGATTTTTTTTAAGCTGGGTGGGTAAAAACCGTAGCTAGGGGATTGCTACTGTATTGTGACCCAACTCTTTAGTAACCACCCAAAAACGGTTACTGAAAATTGCTGGGTGGTGCACCCAGCTAAAAGGGGCTGGGGAGATCACTGCACTTCTTACTCTGAAACACGGGGTCTGTTTATACATTATTCACCCAAGAATCACCAAAAATTAACACATTTACCACATTGGATTCAATTAGAATTTGTGTAAATCATGAGTAAAAGTTGAGGTGAAGCTTGGATGAAAACCTTTATAAATGCACCCCTGTGTGTCCATAGGGGAATTTGCAAGGGTGGCCCCAATGTGTCTCTCGTGAACTATTCACTTCAAACAGCCAGAGGCAATTACATTTCCAAAACCAGTTCTGCAACTTGTTCTAATAGACAGTTTAAAAAAGTGTCACCTACAGCAGCCAATCATATGTCAACTTCCAAATGTAGCTGAAATGCGATTGGATACCCTCCACCTTTCCTTCTTTTCCTTCTTGCATTTGGATATTCAGAGTTCTTGTTTTTAGAATAAAACTAGAAAGAAAAAAGCTGAACCCACAGCGATAAAAACAAGACTGCACCTTTCCCACTGCTGGACGTGTTAGGTGGCTGTCATGAATTCTGATAAGCTGTCGACAGGTTAAACACAATTTGGTTTAAATCCTGCACGGCTGCCTAAAATGCATCAGCTTATAAATACGGCCGCTAAATAAAAATTCTCCCGATTTAGATTAAAAAATATACAAGAAAAACACATTTGTCATCCTTCTTTATAGCCTACATGCTGGTTTGGTAAATGCCATTTTTATAATGCTTTTTAGAGTAAAAGTTAAAATATCAGACTGAAAGTTAAAATATCAGAGAATGAGGGGTTGTTGTCTGACTGTGCGACATAACACAAATTCTCCAGTTGCATGTCATGCGAAGAGGCTGAAGGAATCTCGTACTCATTGCACCTACCATTTGTCAATTCTTTGTCAACACAGCGGAAATTGACCAATGCAGAAAAAATGCCTAAAATGTGTATAAAGCCTTGTACAGTCTCTAGATTTCCATTGCACAAAACGATCATACGTGGTCGCCTCACATGAAAATCTAGTGAACAAACAATAATGTGTGCTGCTGTTTAATCATTGTAGAATCAGTATGCAGCTCAGATGTTCAGGTAATTGCAGCAATTGTGCCACCATTATCTGCATGCTTGTTTTAGGTGAAATACCGAAACTAAAAGATCAACTTGCAATTAGCTTTCTTTTATAATGAGTTCAGAAATGTCAGCTCAAAGCAGAACTAAACATACCCCACGTTACCCAACAGGTTAACATGTTACCTGTTCCGGTTTCATCTCTGCGATCTTTGGCCAACTTGATTGGCTGGGCCAGGATGACATAACTTCTGTGGTATCCTGGTAAAAGTGAGCAGAACAGATTAATTTTTTTTTCCCATTAACCTGATCAGGCAAGTAGGAGAGATTGTTGCAGATGAAACATTGCTTGTCCTTTTTTGCTAAAATGATCTGCTTGATTGTGTAACTTTAGTTCCTCTTTAAATTTTCTCTAAGTGATAGGTCCACTTTAAATATCTTGCATAAGAGCACTTTTAGTTTTGTTAGTCAGATCTTCATTTTGTGTGCTTCTCTTAGTAGGGACTGACTTCTGTAAAACAGCCCAAACTTAGACTCACCGCTATCAACCGGCCCAAAGCCCTGGTTACCATTGAAACAAACTGGAGTGGTTGAAATACCTTTTTTAACAAATGTTTGGTTGTGTTGCGGTTTTCGAGAAGCTTTATGCAACATTCTAAGGTGGTCTACTGCTCCAAGTGCTCTTATACACTTTGAACTTCTCGGCAAACCTGTCAAAACTCATCCAGATCCATAGTGGTTGCAAATGAGCACCATGTGGTTGACAAATGTCTTCTGAACGCTCACATTTCTGTAGACACTAGAGATGGTCAATGAGATGCAGAAAATTCAACTTTTATGCAAATTACATGCACATTTCATGCATAATGCGTTGTCTTGAAACTGAACCAGTCGAACTCTTCAAGGTTACTCCAGCATGCACCTTAAGGGCAAAAAGTTGCTTCTCTTCTGCCTGATGAGAACACCATATAGGTAATTAAGACCTTGTCATTGGTGGTTGTGGCTTATCATAGAAGTCAGGAAAGTCAGACTCCAGCAGCAAGCGTAACTAGTTGCAGAGGCACACAAAGAAGTTAATTATACTGTGAAGATAGCAGGCATCTGATGGTGTCTACAGGCTTTTACCTTCAGATTGGACCTTCTACTTAAATGGAAGGTCTCCTTATACTCTTTGAGCTTCCTCCCCAAAATTACTTACTCGTGAATGGGTGGGCAAACTTTTTGGCTCAGGGGCCACAATGAGTTTAAAATTTGACATATGGGCCAGGCCAAGATCAGATGGATGGAGAGTGTTTGTATTAATAGATATAAATTACGTTTAAAATTGGCCTGGACTGAAAAAAAGCCCAACAAGCCCTCTATGGCCTGTGAGATGCCAATGCCTGGTCCATTTGGGTAAATCCAATTCCCTCCACACCATGTGTACACACACCCAATAAGAGTTCAGTGACACGCCATCTCAACTACAGGGTGAAAAAAGAAAGTGGAAGTGTAGTCATGTGGTCTGCAGACAACAAAGCGAAACCATTGGTCTAAAAACCACAAACAAGAAAACTTTAAACAGATTCTGAATTAAAAGAAACATTTTGGAAAAATTGAAGGAATGATATAAAAATAAAAAAAATATAAAAGCAGTAAAAACAGAATCTTCTTTATCCTGCAATTACTCATTTTACAAGTTGACGGCTTGTTACTCCAGTTGATTTCCCAGCATGCTTTGCCATCTGGGTAGCCACATGCTGTTTTTCCCGCTCTTTCAGCTGACCTTATTTTGCTCTGTCTGACAGTGTGACAGTTTGCAGAAGCTCCTTCTAGTACACATTCCTCCATAATTTAATAAGAATATTAATATACAGCTTTGCCCTTATAGTGCTGCCCTTAAAAATGATGAAGGGTTTTACGATAATGGCTGAAAAGGGAACTTAACATCCCTATTAAAAGATTTATTAAAATTAAACTCATTGGCTTTGGTTGTAACCTAAAAGATCTTTTTTTTTATGTTAAGATGTAATGATGGAAAAACATATTCAAGTGTACCTGTCACATGGATACAAAAAAGGCAGCCAGGTTTTAAAGAAAAAGTCTGGACAATTTAGATAGATGAACTTATTAGTATGAGATATTTCTTTTTACTTTCTGTCTTGATATTGGCCCAGTAAGTCAGAAAAGTCCCTAGTAAGGATACAGCCAGCAAAAAAAAACCCAACATGGAATACACATATTTCTAAAGCTGAAAAAAATGTATTGATTTCAAAGATGGGCAAACCCCAAATCATTCTACGGTTCAGTTTACACTGGGGTCACTTGTCTTGCTAACCACTAAGCAAACCATTGCAAGCAATTGATTCCATATCATGAAATGTTATCGCGCATGGATAATACTTTCCTAAACGAAAGTTTGTTGAGTATCCTAAACGATACCCAAGAGAAATTTTCTAAAGTATGGGAGCCCTGGAGGGTGTTTTCGCTACTCAATGTACCGCCATTCTGATTTTATTCCCAATTCACATTCTAGTCATCATTGGATACTAATATATATATATATATATATATAATGTTTTTTTTGTATTGCCCCCACCCCCTTTTTCATTCTGAAGGTGGGTGGTGGTTATGTGTTGGAAATGGAGGGAAATTTATACCCATTTGTACTTCTCGGATTTGAGTATGTTAATACAAATTGTGGTTCGTACTGTGTGTATTTTGTGAATGGGTTCTCATAAAGGTGATTTATTACAGCATAGACTGGGGGGAAGTATCTGTTTTATACTGAGTTATTTGTATTGTTATTTTGTAAAATTTAAAATATAAAAATTCTATAAAAATCTATTGAAAACAAGATGAGCTAACATGCTCAGATTGAGCTATTTCCAGGTTTAGCTTTCTACAGAACAATGTCATCATGAAATATTATATTGTTCTTCATCAATTTGATGCTTAATTGTACCGCCACCACTAGCATCGAAGGTCTATGTTAGGGTTAGTGTCAAGGTTTTCACCTACTTAAATAAAATTCTGAATCTTTTAAAGGCCTATTAAAACCTGTCTTTTCTCCCTGATATTCCCCTCCTTCACCCTTCTCATACTAGCTTTCCATGAGTCTAAACTCACCCAAAATTGTTGCCGTTGCTAAGGTTTACAGAGGGGACAGTTTCTATTGGCTGCTGGTCATTAAGGGAAGTTAATTTTGACCCACCCCTGAGGATCACCAGTCAATAGTAATGCTGTCGGCTATTTTACAGCTGGCTACCATCTGATGATACCTTGCCAGCCACATACTATGGAAGCCAGTTGCTAATCTTGCCATCCTCTTACCGTTTGTAAGCAACAATTTCCTCCTAGATCCTTTAATGAACAATGAAAGTTTGAGTCACATCTTCCGTGGGATTGAACCTAATCTTTAATTTTAGCAAGTTCTCATTATCTATCTAGCTGTCTGTCTCCCCATTAATTTTTATCATTCCGTCTATCCTTCAGAGTGATCGTTTCCTTTAAGTTACAAATGTTGTGTGTTAAAGGAAAATAAAATCCCCAGCAGAGGATTAAGGGCAGTAATTTGTTTCGTAAATCCGCAGACATGTTTCTGAAATGTGTGTGCTGGTTATAAGGAGACTTCCATTAAACCAACAACCTGCATAAATAGCACCTTACAATTACAAATTGTTCAGCTTGCAGACATCAAAGGCTTTTGTTTAATATGTAATTCATTGCAATGTGTTTTTTTTTTTTTCTCAGGCCCCTCTGGCAAATGAGGGGAGATTGCATATTACCAGCTCTCGTCCTGTGAAAGCACGAGGATACCACCAATTATATCGTTATAATTACAATTACATGTCTATAGACTGAAATCTGGGGCACAGAGGGTGAGGGGTACACTTGCAGAACAGGTATTCACGCTGTTCGGCTGGGATTGAATCTGACACCCAAAGAGAGCTGAAAACAGTCACCGTTCCCTGTTTATTTTTGTTTTTCGTGATTGTACACAAGGGACTTATTCATTACATTTTATGGTATGTTATGCACTTGTTCTAGACTGTTTAAATAAATGGCTGTATTTTGAATGGCATGCTTTGACGCCTCCCAGGGTAATGTTCACTGCCTCCTCTGCCACGATCAAGATGGTCCACCATTAGAGGGCACCATTGAGATACCTGCCCTGCATTAGGTTCTGTAAGGTTCCCATCTACTTACACCACAGCTTGTTACTGGCAGAGCTGGATGCTAATGGCTTCAGTGGAATTTTCATTAAAGAAAATGCACTACCTTTACTTGTGAAAAGCCCTTGATCCATCCACAAACCAAGCCCAGCACTGCCATCTTTGTTCCTCTGTCTTCCTTGTTCTTTTCCTCACATCACCCAGTCTTACGCATGAACATCAGATTGAACGTCTGTTTTTTTATTTACATTTTAGGAAAGCCCCTTGATGACACATGCCTAATCATTGGGCATGTGCAGAAGGGGCAACCCACAGCCTCCCGGGATATGTGATGCAAGTATCCCAGAAAGCTGCAGGTTTCCCTTTCAGTCCTTACTACTGCGGCAGTAAAAATGGAAGGGGACCTCCCCAAACATGTTAAAAAACGTTATGGTAAAAGGATAGCCAGCTTTTTACATAATATTAAAA
Organism: Pyxicephalus adspersus; assembly: GCF_032062135.1. Classification (NCBI taxonomy): domain Eukaryota; kingdom Metazoa; phylum Chordata; class Amphibia; order Anura; family Pyxicephalidae; genus Pyxicephalus; species Pyxicephalus adspersus. The sequence goes on from NC_092868.1 coordinate 8,820,224, forward strand.
ATGTGATGATAGGTCAACAGAACTGGGAACAGGACATGTTAAAATACATAATTTATAGTAAATTTAAGTTATCCTTAACACACTACAGCCTCAAACTGTAAGCCAAAAAAGTCCCTGGAACTACAGCCATTCATTTTCCCATAATTAAAAGGACCTGTGATTCTGTGTTGCTCTTGTTATGTGACAGGCCCTCTTTACCCTATAAAATATCTCTATATTGCTCTAACCCAGAGAAACACAATTTACCACTATGGAGTGTTATATTCTCATTTCGAATGACGGTTTACGTTTTTGTGGAGTCATTAGTGCGGTTTGGCTGCCAGACTTGTAATAGGCTGGAGTTGTTGGAAAATTAATTCTTGGTATGTTGGTTTTAATGTGGACAGTGCCAGAGCTGATCCGTGATGTATTTTCATTCTCTGCCAGCTCTGTACTAGGAGTAAACAGACACTGCTGGTACAAATCTATTAATCTCGGAGAATTGCCTAAAGGAAGTCGGGGCATGGGTTAGGATTTTCTCAATTAACACGCCACATCATCTCTCTCTGATTTTTGGTGGCATTTCTGAGATTTGCTTGGAGGCTGAGTGTTCGCAGGACTTTCTATAAACTCCTGTGCTCAGAATTCCAACCAGAGTCAATGGTGGGGACAAACCGCAACCACCATCAATGCTCCATATTCTGTAGTCCCGTTTTATTTACATATAGGCAACTACAATGGTGAAACTCTACAAAACAAAATAAAATACAATGAAAAGAAAAAATTTCCCTTAAACTATGGTTAATTTAAGGTCCCACAACTAGATCTGCAGATGTTGTACTTGCAATCTAAATGATCATAATCTTGTTTCCAATTTACTGTTACAGCAGTTGTACTGGGCATCTAAAAATGGCGGCATAGTCCAATAGGAATCAAAATTAGGTAAAGTGCACTTGGCAATTGACTTGGCATAACCTGCCCCTTTTATGTTCCTGCAATAGACGTCTCTATGGGAAAGTTTTCGGGGGTGTGACTGTTACTCAGTTCTGCCAGCACAGAACTCTAGAAAAAAATCCACTAAGCATTGGAAAAAAAACCCTTTTTCCATTCGGGACCAAAGACCATTCTTGCACAAGTCAGACCTGATATATCGGTTATTCACAGAGTTGGCATCTAGTAAGTAGAACAATCTAACTCAGTAAATCCCCTATTGCTATATTTCTGCTTATGAAGAAACTTCTGCTTTCCTGCCATGGATAATTTAAGAACTCAGGATAGGATGAAGGAGGCATGTATGAATAATCAGGGACAGGTTAAAGATTCAAAGACCTAAAAAGTGTCTTCTTGTCTTGGTGCCTGCTTTATAGGAACTGTTATAGCACATGCATACTCCCAAAATTTGTATTTATTTCTGGCTGTGTTTCTGTGGGGAGATTTCAATATCTGTCCTGGTTTTGTTAGCATTGCCAACTTTCAAGGGTCAAGGGGTGTGAACTGGCTTGTACCTGTTTAATTTTTTATTTATTTCTTATTGTTTAGAGATGGGATTATATCAATTTGGCAGTCCCACATGAAGCCCTTTTCCAGCAATAGGGGGTGCAGGAGATGGCAATCCCAAAATTTGATTTGTGAATCCTGATGGAGCAGGTCAGGCTCTTCTAGGGCCATAATGCCATGCAATAATGGTGGTATTATACTGTAAACCATAGCAATATGCTGCATAGTATACAGCTCCAATTTGGAGAGTCACTTTTCGATCAGAACCAAAGGACATGTGAAAGTCTGTGTGGATTCCTTTGTCTTTCGTCCAACAGTCTTTGAATCATACCCTCAACACCATCTGCAAATCTCTATTTCTATTTCTCTCCTCCTCACTACTCCGGCTCCTTCTTTTTGGCGACGCTTGGCTTGGCTCAAATTAGTGAATCAAAGCTGTTCAGGAAGGTTAAGCCATGGAGAGGACGCAGAAGCAATGCCTCCTTTGTAGCGCTGAAATGCGCATTTCCCTGTGAATATCCTCCTGTGCATCCTACCTCTGAAGCCTTGGACTGGCTTATCGTAGACAGCAGGTGCCTCCTGTGAAATTACATTTACTGTAAATCGATGGCTGGACTGGTTCCAGCACCTGGGTCAGTCCAACCACCCGCTGTGTACTGTCCGAGCTGCATAAAACTGCATACCTATATTAATGCTCTGCTCTGGCTTGACAGCCATGGTGACTGTCACTTCCTTGCACAGCATTTATATTGTCAGCATAGCATGATAACGTTGCATCTGTGCATAGCTCAGCAGGACTTTAATATCTCACATCTGTGCATCTGCTGTGCACTGTACAACTCAGACTGGCCATAGAGCAAATTTTCATTTGATTTAAAAAAGATTTAACTGAATGCGTGAAGTGTTGATGATCATAAAACTATAATGCAAGGCTGAAAAATGCAAAAGTTTCTGTATTTGAAAATGTTTTGTCATTTCCATTCGATTTGAATGTGCTGTATATTCTCTACTCTACTTATGAACACTCTGTAATCATTCAAACTGGTAACCCCATTCTTTACAAGGTAACCATTTGGTAAGTTTGCACGTTTTTGTGAAATTAATTAAATTAATTCCAGCTATGGCTTGACTCCTTTCCAACACTTTACATCCTACATCCCTGGATTTACTTTAAGAGCCATTTCAGATTTGTGGTTCACCACAGAGTTCTACTCCAGGTTCAATGGTGCTTCCAACCACTCCCATTCCACTGAAGAGGAGTGATTGGGAACCAATATGTGTTTGCATGCAGTTTCCGGTGGATTACAGTGCAGTCCCTGGAAGTGAGAAATTGCTTCTGGCCCTTTCGGTTCCTTTGCCTCCTCTGGAAGAACCTTAACTACACGAAAAAGAGGTTGTCAAACGCTGAGGTTGACACTAAAATTACATAGCATGTGAACAGGGGCACCTGGGAACGGCTAACTGTGTAGTTTTTGACAGAAAGTCTGAAAGGGGTCTTAAGGTGTCCACAATCAACTATAATGTGGTCTTTAGAAGGCAGGCAACTGTGGAGGAGCAATGTGACCTCTCAGAGTGACTACCATGACTTTTGTATATACAAGAATAATCAACTGATGGAAAGTGGTGGGGAAGGTAGTCCCAGATACCTTCTTTCATGGGGTTACCTGGTAAAAAGATAGTGGATGGGCAATGCAGATGAACTAACATGGATGAACCTGGGTGATCCAGCAAACTTGGAATCGATTTCTTTAAAATACCATGCTATTAGTTGGCAAATGTTTTCAACCATGGACCAGATCCATTCTAGGTGTGCTTTACCACTCAGATTCTCCTGTGATAATCTAACTTCTAAAGTCTTGGGAAGCTTTAATAAATTAGACCCAATGTGTTGTTTATTGTTACCTGTTCCAATCACTATTTCTGACTGTCAGTGAGAATGGCCAATATTTGTAATATATATAGGGTCATCCCCAGATTTTATTAAAACCCCATCAGACAGTAGTGGGAGTCTTGATTTGTAAAGGGGCTGTAATATCAATTATCTTTAGCAGTCATTTATTCTCCTAGTCTGATTTCAGTCTCCACCCACCCCACAGCATAGCTTCTGACCCTTTTAAGAACTTTGTATTGCCTTTAAAGTGATTGGATATACTGTATATCCATTTTGGTGCTCCATGAGTGTGCAGTCACCCATCCCATGACAAGGGCTGTGTCGGGCAGCTGTAAAATAGTTAATCTAGGCCAGGCCATCTGCCCAGCATAGAGAAGTTTTAGGGTAATATCTATAAATCTCAATGATTGCTCCTCTTTAAAGGGTCAAGCTGAGGTCAGTGTACTTCTGCCCGGCTCTTCACGACTGTGTCCAGCCCCATAAACTGCTCCGTTAATGTGCGTCTATTGTTTGCCAGTCAGTTTATTTGTCTTATGAATCTGTATGCACACTCTGATCTATGCCTGAGTGCACGAGACACTGGCCTTTTATGTTTGGCTGCTCTTGGATTATGTTATGAGACACTGAAAAACCATACCATGTATATATTTATTTTTTTGGGCAGCTGTACAGCACGCGGCTGTAAAAAGAGCATTTTAGGGTTCAGTGGAGGACAATGGGCCAAGTTTATCAAAGTGTCAGAAATCCAACTTGTCTGTGCTGTCTGGTAGCAACTAATAAGATTAAAATCTGGGCTGGATAAAATGCTGAAGATAACTTGAGTACTGGTAGCTCAGTTGGCAATATAAACAGTTATTTCCAATAATATGAATTATAGAATCAATGGATGGCATAGGCCACACTGAAAATGACTCCTACGTGTGTTTATCTTCCTGCCTGGATAACACTTGGCCAACAACTTGCTTGCTTTTGTAAGCTTTTACAGTGGTTTGTTCCTTTCCGTGCGTCCGTCCCTTGGCCAAACAATTTACACATTGACCTCTTTGTGTTGCCCATCACAGCTTCAACTTGCTTCTTTCAGAGCCCCCATACCTCCAATATTGACAACCACTGCAGTAGAAAAATCTTTTATTGGCTTGAATGCAGCTCCATTCAGATATTGTGCCAAAGTTGGGGCCAGGTCACATGGACAATCTTGACAGTGGCAATGTATGACAGTGAGACCGCACTCCATTCTTAATTTAATCACTTCCTCGTCTTTGAAGCCAGCAATATTGCTACCCTTCTTTCTAGAGATCATGGTTCTGTTGCTTTTGGAGCTAAGGAGGAAATAATTCCTCAAAAGTTAGCGTAACACTGTCCTACATACCACTGGTGATCCATGTTGGTGATCCATGTCACCAACAACACACCCGCCGATGTGACCTGGCCATTTGCTGCATGCTTGTTTAAAATGAATGACTGAAGCTGCTGAAACCAAAAAATCATCAGCCTTCTAAGTAATTTGCATTTTCATAAACATTCTACAACTATATAATAAATGCTGCTTGGGAGTATTTCATATGTAATCATTGTAGCTGGCAGGTGGCATCCAATCCATTACCAGGCTAAGTTTAACTGCTTTGCTAAACAAATAACTTCTGCACTGCATGCCATCATATATTTTCAATTAGAAAGTGAATATAGCAAAAGCTCACGTTGCACACAGTGAATGAAACTCCTCTACACTCCTATACTGCCTTGCATACCTTTACGGAGTCTTCAGATAAGTATGGTCTCCTTGTATCTTGTTAATGACGTGCAAAAGTACAAGGACCCCCTTTCCAACTCAATGATTTAGGGCTAAATTTTTTTTTATTGCCCCTTTTATCAGTTACCCATATTTTCACTTTCTGCCCTTTGCAGACTTTTGTAGCTGAAGCATTGTTTTCACCTGAACCAATATATAAAGGAACACATTATTCCGTGTATTAGGCCACGATGACCAGCATGAATACAATATAAGCAGATTTCCACTATAGGATACAACATTCAGGATATGTTTATACCCAGCAGATTTTGTGTTTACTCAAACAGAAGCTGATTAAATGTTTAATTTTGCGGAGAAGCTATTTTTAGCATGCAAATACATAGCCACCCTATGCTTTTATCTGCTGCTTAGTGCAAGAAATCCTCCAAATAAATACTTTTAGTCATATACACAAATATAGCAGGTTATCCTTCAGCAGGAAGGGAGAATATGTTGAGGAAAGGGGGGCTTGGCATGATCTACATCTATCATGGGAACATTCTTTTTTTTTTTTCCCTCTCTCTCTCTTTCATTACCTCTCTCTCTCTCTCTATGTCCCTGATTTATAAAAGCTCTCCAAGGCTGGAGAGAATACACTTTCATCAGTGAAGCTGGGTGATTCAGCAAACCTGGAATGGATCTGGTCCAGGATTCAAAATGTTTGCTGGCAAATAGCAAATGATTTTTAAAAATCCATTCCATGTTTTC
>NC_092868.1:8826256-8986470 GCF_032062135.1 Pyxicephalus adspersus
TCTCTCTCTCTCTCTCTCTCTCTCTCTCTCTCTCTCAGTAGAGGTGTTGAAGTGAACAACAATAATTATGTAATTGCGGTTCTCTGCTATTGTTTAAGTCTTCACCTTAGTATATATGTAAACTGGTATTGCTGAACTCTTCCTATGAAAATCGCTGACTTAGAACAAGTATGGGGATAGAACTTGCCAGACTTGAATATTCTCGAGCAGTAAATATTACAGTGAAACCAGTGGATTGGCATAGCAGCCAGGCAGCTTGGATTTTTGAGAAGAAGTTTTTAGATTTACTGTAATTGGTTGTACAATATTTGGTGAATTCAATTACCCCCAATATTAAAATGACCTATATTAGATAAGAGTTCCACTTTATGTTTTCTTCTTTGAAACCTGCTATCTGTGCACTGCCAGATTACACTGATCTCCAGGCACAGAGCCGCCCACGCAGCTCATAGATTTAGTTTTGGGCATCTTGACTTTTCCAGTGCATTGTTTTTCTGTTTCCTTGGCTTGTTTTTCTTCGTAAAACTGAGAGCACAGAGTTTGACTGAAATTAGCAGTGACACGGAGGGCAAAGGAAAGGAGACCTGTCACCATGACAAGATGTGATTATTCCACCACAAAGTTTACTTGTTTTTCTCTGTGCAGACTTTAACCACTTTAATTCCAGACTACAATGGGATTTATTAGTGATAACTTACTCATAGCTTTTGGGGAGGACAATTGACATGACACAGGTTGGAGCCATGGCCATCTTTACTAACATTGTGCCCAAGATATATGATGATGCAATGGGTGGGAATTAATTGCATGTAATCGAACACTGTTTCAAATGCTTGCAGTATTACATGCTACAATATACGGCCAAAGCCTTATAGACACCTGGCGGTCTTGCCAATATAAACTTGTTGGTCATGCTATTCCACAATTACAGGCATTATTATATAGTCTTCTCCCATCCTATTGCTTTCCACAAGATTCTTCCAGTGTGTCCATGTGAAATTGTACCAATTCAGCCACAAGACCATTTTTGAGGTCCGCTACCAATGTTAGATGAGACCTGGTTGAAGATCAGTGGTCTAAAGGTGTTCAGTAGGGTTTGAGGTGATGGCTCTTTGAAGAACATGTTTCGACAAGCTAATGTCTTTATGGAGTTGGCTTATTGCACAGGAGCTCTCTCATGTTCAAAGATAAAGGCCCTTCTCCAAGTTGTTACAAAACTGGAAGCACACATTTGTCTAACATGTCTTTACATGTTGTATCATTTCACTGGAAACACCTTCAAAAAATTTTACAAACTTTTGGCCATTTAACGTACCACCCAACCATGCAGCCAATTATGTCTCCGGGGTAATCCATTGCAAGATTTCCCCTTGTGATTTGTCCTTAACATAGACCCCCATGGTGCATTACTTTCCAGCACTTTTTTTCCTATATGCCTATATCTACACTATGAAGCATCCTCTAAGCTAGCGTGATACCATTTTATTGGTATGGAGTTTAACACAATTAAACATTTTGTCTCCTCCAAATGTTTCATATCCTCCATATGAAACTGTAAAATAAAGCTTCAGCTCCTCCTTGCAGCACATATTAGGGACACAGAAATGAATCCGCTGACCTTTTTACCATTTGGCACAGTGGTGCACTCCCTCGAACATAGAGAGGGTTAAGCTGGAGGCTCCATTTTTGTGTTGTCGCGGCATGCCCACGGTGGGGTCACAACATGATTGTGATTAGCGGGGACAGTGCAAGGCCAGCCCAGTTTGCTGGAGATTTCCCTCAGGACACACTCCAGTGATCTGCAGAAAGATGAGAGCTCGCCTGTAGAATTCAGGATTAGACGAGTCTCTCTGCTCCAGGAATGGGACAACTCGAAAAGGATGCGCGCCAACAAAAATATCAGTATGGGCTTCAGAGCCTTTGCATCAAGATTTATTCGGAATCCTAATTACCAACATAGGAATTGACAGGTGAAAAGAAGCAACTGGCTCCTGTTTGCCTGCATACGTCCCAGTCAATTTGCACAATCTTACTTATTTTATGTTCATCATGTCCCTTTTTTGACAGATATTTTCCAGTCCAGGCTAGAGATCCAAGGCTTCCCCGGCAAACCCAGAAGATACAATGCTATCATTGCCAGCTGAGACTTCCAGTTCATTTGTCCCAGTCAATTTATACAATCCTGCTCATTTCATGTTCATCATGTCCCAATTTTGACAGACATTTTCCAGGCCAGGCCAGAGATCCAAAGCTTCCCCGGCAAACCCAGGGGATACAATGCCCTCATTGCCAGCTGGGACTTCCAGTTCCTCAGTCAGCAATACTTTTCCAAGCTGGTTTTGCTAGTTTAGGGCTTATTATGAATGGAGCAGCCAGTGCCTGTGCAAAACCACCTCAATAGTTTCAATTGAAGTGTATTGTGGAAAGAAATAGATGGCAACCATGACGACCTGTAAGCTTTATACATCTTTGATTCCATGATTGTAGCTTATAGGGGTATATTATTATTTATAAAGCAACATAAAGATAAAAGCCACGATGGTGTAGTTGCTGACCTGACAACGAGCAGTATAACACTGATAAGTCGTCACTCTGATCCCTCCACGTGTTGGCATATAAGCCTGTTTGCCTCCATGCTCCCTTTTCCGGTGCTGTAGTTCAATGAGACCAGTATATACAATGTTTTTTGCATAATGTAATGCAGAAATTACCATGAATTTACAAATGAAAAATGAATGTCAAAATGATCAACAGATCAAGCAATACATGCAGCAGAATAAATAGGTTGGCTACTTTTACAATTGGTTCCATCCCATGTCCTAAGGTTTCTAGTTGGTCTAATAATATGGTGAATGGCTATAGAGCCCTGTAACAGGAGGAGAGGATGGGGCCAACTCAGAAGTAAAACGCAATATATATAAAATGTTTTTCCTGTGGCCCTGCTTTTCCCACCCTTGCTCTGTAATTTTAAGCAGCAGGGGCTGAACTCTACAAAACAAAGAGGGAAACCTTGGGGAACAAAATAGCTATTTCTTCATAGTCCGCCTGAAATTCCTCATTAATCCTCTTCTTTTTAGCCTCCCTATGGTCATTTTGAAATCTTTTCACTAGTGTTGTCTGTGTAATACAGCCCTTAGGCTGTCGGCCAAGCTGCTTGACCAGTACTTATTTTCTGTGGATGTTTTGTAGGATTGTCGATGTTTGTACAGAACAACTAGAATGAATTCATATAATTTCTGATGACAACTGTGGGTGGGTCTTTGTTAAAGGATGCTAGAAACTTACTGACAGAGGCTTATAAGACAAAAGGATGCGTGTATGCATAGGACAATGGCATGCATTGTACGGAATCCATATATTGTATGGAAGCATTGTAGTTGGTGCCATTCTGAGGAGTGGTGCCATTTCTTAAAGCAATACCCCAATCAGGGTAGTATTTGGGTTATAATTAGGTGATGTCACGTTAAGTTTGCTTGGTATTATCTTTTCCTTTATTTTTTATAAATGACGCTAAAGAAAGGGTGGATTCCCAGTAGGTGTCTAATGATATGGCTTGAGCAACATGTACAACGTGGAGCCATTGTTGGTTTGGCTTGTTTTGTAATAGGTAGTTATGGCATTTAGAATATGGTATGCGTCCACAGGTAAGCATGTGTTTATTTTATTTTTCTGTTAAAACTGCTTATTCTTGCTCTCTGGAATTCTACTCTTTCCTTCCCTGTTTGATACCCTGGCCTGTAGGTATGTCCTTGCCATCCCCCCAAGCTATGCATGACTGCTGGTCCAGCATTGTTAGTGACAGCATCAGAGAGCTTCAACTGGCCCTGGCCAGCCCAATAGCTGCTGGAATAGATCACAGACAGGATTCAAATGTTTGCCAATAAATTGCAAATGATTTTAGGAAATTCATTCTAGGTTTGCTGGATCACCCAGGTTCTCCCATGATGGTCACCTCCAGTTTTTCAGGCCCATTTATACTGCTGTGACCTGAGGAAGAATGGACTAACCAGGGCATGTACAATATAGGCAGATTTGAGCAACTTAACATGGGGGAACCTTTGAAATAATTTTCAGGTCTTCAGAAAGAATTTTTTTAAACTGGGTGGGAAGAATCTGTAGGTGGGTGGCAGACCCTGTATTGTGACTGATTTTTTAGAAACCACACAAACACAGTCAGGTAGTCACTGAAAAGTGCCGGGTGGTGCGCCCAGCTAAAAGGGACTGGGGAGAACAATGTACATGTGTTGCTGCAGGGCATATCCAAGAGACCCTAAAACCCAGGGGCCTTTGACAATGACAGTCTTATGGTCCTCCACCAACGCATCCCACAAGTAGTTCAGGTAATAAAATCCATTTGCAGTGCTGACTTTTTAATAAAGTAACAGTTTCCATATTTCAGGATTCTCTTTTGGATCGCCACATGAACTTTGTTAAGAAGCAAGTACTGTTCTCCATTATTTCTTGCTTTCACTTGGAGTAACAGGTATACTACTGCATACTCAATTACTTTTTTTCTTTTTTCCTTGGGTATCGTTTGTGGAATCTACCTGCTATGGAAGAGTTTTACGGGACATTAAAAAGGTTTTACTGACTGCCCATTAGAAGTAATAGGAGGTTTTTATAGGTTAAGGTTATATTTGGTAAGTTAATAGAATTGAATTTTGAGAATCCACGAGGCCCCTCTGGGAACAAAAGGTTTCAGACGGAAACTTCACCCAATTTACTTTTTTAAATCCTCTCAACCTCGTCATAAACCAAAGTTTAAACGCTTTCAAATCCATCCCTAGAATTCAGCACTGCCGACACGCCTTCTTGTATTTTGTGTAGATACTTTCATAGAGAAAGGGGAGAGGTTGTGGTGAAAGATCGAATACGTATATCCAATTATTTTACATCTTTATCCCGTGACTCAGAGCAATTGCTGTTTATAAAAACACCTAATATCCGGTGTCTAGATTGGGCCCATCCCTGGATTAAAAACACTGTCCCATGGTTTAAAGTGAACCTGTCATTGTTGAGTTGAGTTGGCAAAAATGTGTTTCAAAATTAATTTCCCAAAATATTTTTCACTATAATAACCCCACTCATCCCTGTTTGCCAACAGTTTTGGCTCTTCTCATGGCACATTGCTTTATTTATTATATCCTATTGCCCTTTACTGCTTCGATTCCTTTTCCCCGGGATGATTCTGGGCTTTTACCCTTCCCATTCTTTTGGCTTGCAGTCACAGTACTCTTCAGTTGAGGGCTGAGAGGGGGAGCTTTGTTTATTCAATTTGTCATCCCCGCGCATAGCGCACCCTCATTTATATACAGATTTACAGATTAACTCCTTGATGTCTCTAACTTTCTTGCCTGATCTTTCCTTTTTTTTCAATTTTGGCGCGAATGGGATTCGGCTCATCACTTTCCTGTCGGAGATAATTTAAGGCTGCCCTTTGAAAAATCTTCATCAATCTTTTGTATTACAGCTTGCAGATGGATATAATAAAGCTATAATCAGCCGGCTGAGGGCAATTCCTCTTAGGCTTATAGCACATCATTTACTGAAAGATTTTGCAATCGAGGACTTGGATGCATTGTTATGTTATCTTATGTTATAGATTTTTTTCCCCCCTGTTGTGAGTTGACTTTTGATTACTGCCTTTGATAATGAGAAACTGACAATGTGAGAGATGTCTTTCACATTATGTGTATTGACAGAAAAAAATGCAGTGGCCGACTGTCTTAAAGTGAACCTGTTAGCTTATTTAAAATGGTAAGCTGTGTCTATGAGAAGGTTCTACATAGTAATTTCTTATACCTTTTTGGAGCCTGATAATCCTTTTTGAGAGTTCCTCTTGTATGTTATATAGACAAAGATTGTTGACACCTTCCTAATATACATCGATAAGCTTGTTGGGCATCCAATTCCAAAACCATGGTCATTACCAATATTCCCTCCAGAATTTTTTTTTTCTGGGTGAGAAGAAGCTGTAGGTGGGTGGTGGCCCCCTGTATTGTGACCCAACATTTCAGTAACCACCCAAACTCAGTCGAGTGGTCACTGAAAAGTGTCAGGTGGTGTGCCCGGCTAAAAGGGACTGGGGAAAACAATGTACATCCACAGCTCACAGTAAATTAGTGTGGTGGTCAGTGGGAAGAATACAGATGGTTACTGAAAAGTGTTGGGTACTGCACCCAGCTAAAAGGGGCTGGGGAGAACAGTGATTAATTTGGAGTTCCTACCTTCCCCTTTGCAGAAATACCAGTCTCCAGTCTCAGTTTACGTGAGAGCTTGGGGGATGTCTGGGAGACTTTGTGCCTATTTAGCCAGAATTGCATTTTTAAGGTCAGGCACTGATGTTGGATGACCTGGTTCCTAATCCAGTTTCCAAAATATTCAGTAAAGTTGAGGTCAGGGCTACTTTGGTTCACCCACACCAAACCCATCAAACCATGACTTGATGGAGCCGCCCAATGGTAAATGCACATGGAATCCACATGTTGGAATAGAAAGGGTCTTTCTCTAACTGATGCCGCAAGATTGGAAATGGAAAATTGTTTCAAAAGTCTTTTTAAGCTGTCCAAATTAGGGTACCCAAACAGAAAACACCTGAACTTGGATTTAATTTAATAAATCTTAAAATAATTTGGAGGGATGACTACATTTGTTTGGCTATATCTGTAAGTGGAATTGTCAGGTGTTCATAAAATGTTGTTTTACTATGTTAGTAAGGGCCTTACTTTTCTTCCTTTAGGGCTACTTTTTATCTGCCCAAATTTAGTGCCAATGTGTCCTATCTATGCCATAATTTTTAGCTTGAACCAGTAAGTTGAGGCACAAGCCAGGAAGGCCCCTAGTAAAAAAGTGATACCAACACAAATGGGGCACAAGGACTTTTTTTTGGCATATAATGGTAAGTAGCAGGCATCTGCTCTTAGGAAGAACATTAGAAAATCAAATGCTATGAATTAGTTTGGGGTTTGCTCGACTCTAAAGCTAAGGTACAACCTTTCTTTCTATTTTTCTAGGTTGCCCTTCTGTAAGAAAATTGCCTTATCTAGCCTAGTGTTTCTCAGGTTGCTAGGGTTTCCTTAAGCAATTTGTACCTCTCAGGTCACATTAAGTGGCACCAATGATCTTTTTACCTATCTGTAAGGATAACATTCTTTCAATTTTTTAAAATCAACTTGCTACTAGATGGCAAATATTTTCATTCCTTAATTAGGTTTGTTGGATCATCTAGGTTCTCCCATGATAGTATATCTTCTCCAGTTTCTAAAATCTTTAATAAATCAGGCCAATTGCTACTGTGTAAATGTCGGTGAGAAAGGATTTAACGGAGGAAGTAAAATATAAAGAGATTAGGCTTCAACTTTACCTTAAAAAAAAAAAAAACATTAAAACTTGGAAATGACTTTTAGGTCACATCTGCAAATTATGCAGTAAATATGATGGCATATTGGACAGCAAAAGAGTTAACAAAACTACATTATCTTGCCTGCATGTGGGCTAAATAGTTCAGTTCCTGGACCTTCACTCAGAGTTGAATTCTCTGTAGATTGGTATGCAAGACAGGCGCCACTTCACCCCACTGCCAGCCCCTACGTTCCCCATCGCCCCACAAAGACTCGCGAACAAGCAGAATTAGCCACACATTGAGAGCTGACTATTCCGAGAGATGAGAGTGAAGGAGGGGGCGAAAAATGACATGCTTGTGTATTCTGTATAATGATACCCTGTCCTCAGCTCGCCTTGCAAATCGGATCACAACCCCTGGCAGCTCTGCGGTGACAGGCAGCTGACACGCTTGCCACGGTGCGCTGTACCTGTTTTGTTCCACACCTGTCAGGAGTCCCGGGTCAATGTGAAACTGATGCGGGGACTAGTTGTAAAATTTTTATCAGCTGCTTCTAGGACATTATTTAGAGGTGTCAAAAGAAGATTACAGAATGCTTTCACAAAGCCGAGGAAAATTTATTCTTCGTTGAGAAGTGGAGAATATGATAAATGTAAATAAATATACAAAGAATCTTTATAGAAAAATGGTGTGTGCCTGGAGGGGAAGTGGTTTAATGTTGTGCCAATTGCCTTTAATTGGTGCCACCCTACTTCCCTAACTTCACTTTTCCCATTAAAAGCAGTGTTCTCACCATAATGTTTTTTATGCTGGATAGGGTCAGTTGTAGTTGGGTGGGGCAGGCTGCTAAATCTCACTGCCATCTCCCTCTACGAAAAGCGACAGCAGGGTTCTGGGTGGCTCCTGAAATATGCCGGGCGGTGCGCCCAGCTAGAAGGGGATGAAGGGAAAACTGCATAAAAAAACACTTGAAGGAGAAAAAAATAGCTCCAAAAGTGATCATATAGCATATAATTATAGGGAATGTAGACCATCAGGACCTGGGTAACAGTGCAAGTCAGCTAGTTATCAGCAAATGGTGCTGCTTTTCTGTCTCCAAGTTTGAGCGGCACAAGGAATTCAAAAATTGATATTGGGTGAAAAGTAGTAATATAAAAAAAGGAAGAAAAAAAAAATATATATTTATGCTAGTTAAAGAATTGGTACTGATGTACCTTACATCAGTTCAACCATGACCGGTTGTCTTTAGCAGAGCATTTTCATCTTTAAAAGCCTCATCCCGTGTAAGGATTCTCTGTTCTTGTTGTGCTTTCGGCTGGCACGTCTCCTCTTGCATAACAAAGTGACACCTATTTTTGTAACTTTGCAGTTAAAAAAAGCGCTGCTTTAAACACTTTTTACTTCCAAATCGCATTTTCCGCCTCTTAGCAAGTTGACGGAGGTGCCGGACCCCCCAACTGTGATCTGGAAGTGTAGCAGAGCTGGCTAATTTCTCTTGAGCTTGCTGGTTTACTCTGATCTTCTTGTATTTTGGAAAGCTGTGGACATTTGCATCCCCTGGATCTTGTTCAAAGTGTGACAAAAAAAATCCCTCCTGGCCAGTGCTGCAGCTCCAAATCGCACAGGAGAGGCGCACAGAGTTTTATATTAATCTGTTTTTGTTGCAAATAATAACATTGTAATATGTTAACTTGTGCGGAGCTAATAGGGTCACTGGAACAATAACGGGCTGTCATGCAGAATTTGCAGTTTAAGAGAAAATGAACCACAGAAAATGATGATTTAAAATTGGCTCAGTTCAAAGAAACTTTTTTTCAGGGATTCCTGTTGGGTTCTGGGTTGGATTATTTTGCTTAAAATCAAGTCTTGCTTGATCACTTACACTCTAGTTCTAAAACTGGGTATTGTTTTGTAAAGTTAGAACTTTTAATGCCTTACTTTCGCCCACTTTTCGGCCTCTTGCCAAAAAAAACAAAAGAAATCCCCTGCATTATACTCTCTTTTCACCATAAGATGTCCTCAGTCTTTTGGGTTGAATGACTCCCAGAATGATACAACCCCGAAAACTGAGGACATATTGTGAGTGCGGGGCCTACCAACTGTTATCATGGCGCCCTGAAATCTCTGCAATGGTGCAGAAAGCATCACTGATATCATCATGCCATATATATGGCATATATATATATATATATATATATATGTGCACCATTAAAGACTGCCACCCCAGTGAAGACATGAAGCTTGGAGGACCCTTGAAGGAGGGAGGGTGGCAACTGGGGAAGGAATTCTATGCTTGAAGCTGGGGTATAAGGGTATAAAGTAAATATATATCATGCTCATAAATAGCACTAAATCCACTGAAAAAGTAATATATTTTCTAGAATTTTTGTTTTTGTAGAGATAGCTTATGTGGCCATGATATATGTAAGCAGTGTCAGCTTTTTGACATCTCTGTTGTATTCTGCACTCAGGTCTTTCACTTGTCATCGCAGCATTATGGTGAGATGTCACATCCTGACCTTTGCTGTAAAGCTGTTCTCAAGGTCCATCTTTAAAAAACGCAATAACACGGGCTGCCCACACAAGTGGTTGCTTATGTAGGTCGATTGGTTTCCAGGCCTCTAATGGATTTCCAAGCCTCTAATTAATATAGGAGTGGACCCTTAGGTCAGGCCTCCTAGAAGCTGTGATGAAATGTGGTAAAACATGAGGGGGTCAGCTCTTTTGCGGGGGCAACATTCATAGAAAATTATTGGTTTGGTATTTTTGACATTTGCAGTACCAGATGTATTTTATTGAACAGACGTCACGTATAAAAATTGTAAGTGTCCATAATTTGTAACTTCTCTGAATTAGGAAAGAAGCCAACCATGGCAATATCAGGTTCATTATGTTGATAATCAGTTTGAATAGAATAATGCAGAATATTCTCAAATCTGACAGTCTGAATTTCGATCCTTTATTATTCCAGCCCTGATGAAGAGGGATTCACATAGCCCCAAAATGTGTCGGTACATTTTGTTGAATTCAAATAAAACCTATTCTGGAATTTTAACATTGGAGGGCTGACTTAGTTTCCAAACTGTTTCCAATGTAATAAAAATTTGACGCTAGAACAAAACAAGAGGAACTCTCTCTTTCCTTTCATTTGACTTTGTTCTGTTGTGCCTCCTAGTTGATAGCAAAACAGAAATGCCCTTACTTTACATACTTCTGCCCAACAGTTCTATGTAAACTTTCTGCACAATAATCCCCTATGTGGATGTTACATTCATTGGTCACTTTAGAGCCATCAGCTGACACATTGTACTGCTGGTGGCTCTCAATCCCGGATGTCACCAATGACTCAGGTCTTAACTGATCACGTGACCACTATGTCGCTTATGATCACATGCAGACTAGAGGTTTCATTGAGATAAAACAAAATCTACACTCTGCATGACATTCCCCTTTAAATTCAGGCTGCAGTCTTGGTCTGTAGGGCCAAATGTTTGACAAAAGCCCCATGCATTATAATGATCACTTCAGCTCTTGCTTCAAAAACTGGCCAACCCTGGGAAAAGACCCAGAAAAAGAAATAGGCTCTTCCAAGGCATGTGACCAGCTTCACAATAATTTTTTTAATAACGAGCAGGTTGATTTGAAGTTAGGGGTCAGAACCTTGGTTGAGCATTAAATTTCTCCATATGTGTAATTCAGTTGGAGCCATTGGTCAGCATAGATTCTTTGTTTTGCGTTTCTATTTTTTTTTTAATTCCATGGAAAAGCTTTTAGATATTTCTTGACATTACGTTAGGGTTATTTTATGTAATCACTTTAGATGCAAATAGTACTTAGCAGGGTTCTGGTGTATTTTATGTAAAACAGAAAGCGAAGACAAATCCTCTTCAAACAAATAAAAAAGAAAATGCTATTCTCCCATCCTTTTTAGCGGTTTATGCCACCAACAATTATGTATTCCATTTACAATGATAGCGGATGTGTTCTCCCGTTCTCCTGCCCTTCAAATGCCCTCTGCAGCAACTGCCAGCTACTTTTAACTTTTTGATGTATATTAAAGGCTTTCTTTTTCTTTTTTTTTGTTTCTTTTCCTGCGTACATACGAATCAAGGCTGGGTATTTGAAGCCGCTACCTATAATTTTAAAAAAGACTTTAATGGCTCCTGATGAGGCTTGGAAGAAAACAAACAGCTTAATTCTTAATTCAGGTTTATTCTGTATGTTTTACTCTGCTTTTTTATGAGCAGAGAGGGGCCAGGTTGTATTTGTGTTTAAAATGCATAATGAGTTTTTCGCTACACTGCGTATTCAGAGATGTTTACAAGGCCTCACCGGTGGGTTATTTATTTATTTTTTTCAAAAATAATGATTAAATATTGGACAGTCTTGCCCTCCCCATCTAGTATATATGGTTGCTTTATATTACAGCTCATGCAAAAGCAGCACAAGGAGATCCCCAATGGAATCTGGGGAGCCGATCATTTTTTTGTGGTGCTACACAGCTATTATTGGCAAGAAGACAGAGTAGCCCAGCAGATGTCTAAATTCAAGTTTTTGCATATGATTGAGCTTTAATGATACCAGCCCTGCTGTTTGGGTATTGCCATGCCTAAATAAATGAGTTTTAATAATAATTTGAAAAAGTATTATTAGTGTTTATTAAAGATTGGCCAGGATTCTGTTTCTTTCCTTCCATTTACTCATAGAAAAAGGTTGGTTAGTGTTTGGTTCCTCCACAGGAATTCTGAGGGCTGCTTGAAGTCTAAGTGTGTATCTGATATCAACCATTGCTGATACGGACTAATACAGAATAGATGGATGTGTATGGCAACACATGTGCAAAACAACCAGTCTATCCCAATGCACCTAAAATGAGCCAACACACAACCATTATCTTGTTTTGTGAGTTATTGTTTTGATAAAGGCAAGCAGCACAATATTTATTTATTGATCTTTAGAACCTCTTTAAAACCCATCTCTGGGATACCTATACCTGCCTAAATCTGCTGTCTGGTGCCTTGGCCACTGACCCCACTGACTTCTACCATGTCCTACTTACTCTGGTGTCATTGCTTCTGGGTACTTACAGGACTCTGCCACCGGACAGGCAATCTGGAATGTCCCCATTCACGGTGCTAAGAAGAACCCAACCAATTTAAAACAGAGGAGGAAAGAAGACTCGGGACACATGACTTTAATATATTTCTGTAGATATAAAGGTAACCAGGTCCATGTGCAAGTACTGGACAAAAATGTTCTAATTTCATATTTTTTAGGTCCCAGCAGGATAAAAATTAGAAAACATGTTTGACAGTTATCAGTGAATAGAAAAATGATAAAGTCAAGTAGTTCCTGGAGGTCAGAAGCGGATAGCTTGTGTATAAAATGACTGTTGTGTGTTGGAAAATGCTGTTTAGTAATTGTCTGAAATGCATGTTTTTCAGCAACACAAACATTTTATGGTATAATAGGCTCAGCTCTTACCATGTCTAGACTGTTAGGGGAAAAACAAGTGAAGTGCACAGAATAATTGTGCTGAATCAGAGGTAGTATTGGTAGAATTTTGCCTCAGTTTGATTCTAGGGCTGTATTGTCCCAAACACTTTGGATTCTGAATCTCCTGAATCCAAACACCATTGATATCAGTGAAGAAAAATTCTGGTAGTTGGTTCTGCAGCAGCCAAAAGCACCAAAATACAACCATGTCTGAGAAAACAGAGGAAATGGAACCGAATGGGCAATCTAACCCCACTTAAAGTAGTGCAGGTAAAACACTGGGTTATATAGTGGGATGCCATGGCAAGGGTAAAAAAAACTTGGTACAATGAGTACCCCAAACACCAGTTACCTATACAAATATTTTTACATTTGAATATTCAGTGTATTTCAACTTAGCAGACATCTCAGTGCTTTTAGGTGGAATTGTAGCCTCCTTCTGCATAATTCTGCAATATGCAAACTCTTTTTTCTATTCTAAGCAAGCCTGCATTGACCTCATAGAATGGTGGGTGATCCAACCAAGGAGCATCTAGTTTGCATTTTCACAGGTTCAGCCTAAAAGGTATCTCTGGTTTAAACTATATTTTTTAGTTTTGGATAGAATAAGTAAAGATTATGGCCCTGATTTAATAAAGGTATCCAAGGCTGGAGAGGATACACTTTCATCAGTGAAGCTGGGTGATCCAGCAAACCTGGAATGAATCTGGTCCATGATAACAAATAGCAAATATCTTTAAGAAATCCATTCCAGGTTTGCTGGTTCTCTGGTGAAAGTGTATCCTCTCCAGTCTTGGGGAGCCTTAATAAATCAGGCCCTTTAACTCCAGTTTTGCACTAGTAGAAATACTGTAGTATTTCCTCATTTCCTCTCTTGTAGGGGAACCTATGCAAAGTAAGAGCTATTTCCTTAATAAAAGAGTTATCTCCCTTACATGTGTCCCCTTTTTTCCCGTTCCAGTGATGATCGTATAATTTTAGATTTTCCAGTGGTCACCTGAACTAATAGAGAGCATATCAAGACTACAGCAAAAATCTCAAATGGGTTTTTGCTCTTCCCTACTGAATTCAAAACTTAAAAATATAAAGTTTTAATTCTAGATACCCATTTTACAGTCCTTCAGATGCCAGAATAGAGTAAGAGGCTCATCTGCTGCAATTTAATTCAAAAGTATGGAAAATGACAGCTAAGAACTGGATAGAATTTTCAGGCCTCAAGGTATATGTGGGCTACGGTTCTGTTTAATGAGACGCATTGGCAGCACAGGAGCCACATGCATTTTTTTTAATCCAATTTCTGATACAGTTAAATAAGGGTGACACAATATATATAACTACCTCAGTATTATCTACTTTATTAGGTTATCAAAAATCCAAATGTGTACAATTTTTCTGGGAAAACAGAAAGCACCTGGATAAAATGGTAGCAGTGCCTTTGCTGGAGTGAATTGCCAAACGCTATTGTCAGCCCTGCCCTGCTTGACTATAGTACTCCATCTAACCCTCACTCTTTTCTGTCCCACTTAAAACATTAGTGTACCTAATAGGTAAAATATAATTTAAACTAAAGCTATCCCTTGCCCCCCATTTTTAAATGGCATCCCCTGTGCTGCTTGGGATATATACTTATAGCAGCCTGCTGCTTCACCGACTCTGATCCTCCAAGGGACACTGTGTCCCATAGACAGCAGTAAGAAATAGATGGTGAATGTAGACCTGGCACATTGACAAGTCGCTGGGGGTCCATATTAAGCATATATACTTAATGGCACATTCAAGATAGGGAATTACATTTCCAATTTCCTTGGTAGAGAGTGCAATGGATAACTGTACTCTTTTTAGTATTGATTTGATTGTTTTCCATCTGCTTTGACTCCCAGGAGCCTGCCCTCTTATTGTGTTAAGGGGAACAAGTTCTGGGTTTGTGCTTATTTATTATATTAGTCCATGTCGTGATGTCACAAAAAGTCTACTGGAAGTCTATGGAAGTCTAGTAAAGGAGGAAAAAGGAATGCTGGGATATTTGCTAAAAAAAAAAGAAGAAATGGGGGGTCATCAGAATAGACCACCAGTAAGTTTGTGTACAATATCTCAGTGTTCTCCCCAGCTCCTTTTAGCTGTGTGCACCACCCAGCACTTTTTAGTGACCACCTGGCTGTTTTGGGGTGGTAACTAAAGAGTGGGCTCTCAATACAGTGGCAGCCACCCTTCTACAATTTCTTTCCACCCTAATTAAAAAAATTCTATGTTGAACACTGTATCACCTACATGGAATATGTTTTAAGTTGCATAATTATGCGCCTTTTTTCACGTGCACTATTTCATTTTTCGATTCGCCTAACCCTAGGCTCTACTTATCACAACAAGACAACCAATGCTAGACAGTAGCATGAGTTTAGCAGTAACCTAAATACTCTCATGGCAACTTGTTACACGTCTTTGTAAAGATATTTAGTCTAAAATTGATCATTTTAGATGGGGAAAAAGGCATTTTGACCAGAGAAAAAGGCATTCTTCTACAAAAGGGATGGCTTGTATCTGTGGTGTAACTTTTTACACTGATTTTGTCTGGCTGAGACCAAAAATAAATAATAAAAAAAAAGTCATCCCTTAGTCATCCATGACAAAAAATAAACTTTATTACAAAAACAAATTTTGCGAATGCACTTTAAAAGCATTGAGATCACTTTGACCTCGAAGCCTTAGCTTTTTCTTGTCTCCCCGACACAGAACTTTTCATAGTTCACAGCGAGGACCTGATTTTTCCTGATGGCAAAAAAAAATGATGGCAAAAAAAGGACTTAAAATATTAACTGCTTCGGGGATTTGTGTAATCCGCCAGTACGTGGATGAATGGATGGGCTGGCGGTATTAGTCGGAGAACTTGTGAAATGTGTCACTTGAGTGTATTACAAGGTAAATTATGTGTGTACCTTTTTATTATACATAATATATTTGTATTTTCAATCTACGTTTCTGGCTTTTAACTAAATTGGCTTTTTTTTAGCGAAGGAATAAATTAACTCTGGCAAACGCTGCAATTTCAATACGCCACCATTGAGACTGGTGCTGAATTCGGCAAAGTCTACAGCTCATAGCTTGGTTGTACAGAAAATAGAAAGTAGGAGGAAGCAGCAAAAGGAGCAGATCACTTGTTCTGCAGTAGAAGGTTAAACAGATACATAGATATCACAGTTAGTGAGGTTGAAAAAAGACACATCAAAGTCCATCAAGTTCAACCACTAGGGGAATAAACATACTACAAACCTGCATATTCCAGATGGAACCATATATGCACAGCTGATCCAGAGGAAGGCAAACAACCCAAATAAGACAAGGTTCGATTCCTGATTCCATAAATTGTTCCCTGGATCAACAGTCTCTGGTGTCTTTACTTTAAAAATGTAATCCCCCGTTATATTCTGTGCTTCTAGAAAAGCATCTAGTTTTTCGTAAAGCAATCTATAGAACTTGCTAAAACTACTTCCTGAGGGAGCCGATTCCACATTTTCACAGTCATTACAGTGAAGAATCCCTTCCTTTTGCGGAGATTAAATTTGCAACAGAGACAAAATTGCAACAATGAAAAATCAGGTCTCCAGGCTGTGCAACATCTGTGTGAATCTCATATTGATTGGTAGATGAAACAACTTCCCTATACTGGCAAATCATTTTTATTATCCATCCAAGTAACCTGAAGTCTTCTGACTTGGAGTACTCAATTTGTAATTGGCAGCTGCTAAGTTTATCCTTGCATCCAAGTCATACCACTCTTCAATGAATTGGCTTTTTTTAGATTGAGGGGGTTAGGAAATCTTAAATACTGGTTGCTGGCTCGTCTGCATCTCCAGGCAATAAATTGCACCACCTTCAGATTTTCAGCCAGTCTCCATCTACATAGCCATTTGTTTCCTTTTGAGCTGAAGTAATTGCAGCTGATATGTGGCTTGCAGAGAAGTGGAAGGGAATCCTGTTTGCTTTGAGTAAAGTTGCTGTTTCATACCAAAAGGCTGAATTTGCTCATTTTTAGTGATTCAACTACCAGATCACGAATATCTCTGGTCGCCCTTACTGCTTGCCATTCTGGATCTGTTCAGTCTGCTTGTCTATGCCTTGACTGCTTTGCTTGATGCTCAGATCTACCCTCACTGCCTACCAATGCCACCGCTACATGGTCATCCACTACTAGAGCTGTCTGTTCTTGCTCCAGTCTGACCTGTTTGATTTCGCTCATTAGTACTCTGTACTTGCCGATGTAACTGCTTGCTCATGCCTAGAAGAACCCAGTGCTTGCTGAGCCCTATGGCTGTGCCTGTTGCTTGCCAGAGTTTATGAGCACGCTCTCTGCTTGCATAGACTTTTTTCATCTACTATTGAGGCCAGAGACTGCAGTTACTGACCCATAACAGCTCTAAAATTTCTGTCCGCACATTCAATTTTAATTCTTACAGGAATCCCACAGTATTTCATGTAGGGTTCATGGGTAAAAATGTTTTAATTGACACATGCTTTGACTTTTTAGTGCAGTTTTTAGCAATATATTATATATCTCTATATTTCATGCTTCCTTTTGGTATGTTATTTTATTACATATTGGGGATTTAAAGAAGAGCAAGAAGAAGAGATATTACAGTGACCCTTATTTACCCCAATAAAGAATGTATAGGGAATGAGAATGGGAATCTTCAATGGGGCCTGATTTATTAAAGCTCTTCAAGCCTGGAGGAGATAGGTGAACCTGGGATTTTAGACCAAATATCTATGGGTGGGCCGACACATAGACTTTACGTTGGGCTTAATTTATTAAAGCTCCCCAAGACTGCAGAGCATAAACTATCTTTGGTGATCCAACTAAGCTGAAACTAATTAAATCCAGACTTAGAAACATTTTCCAAATAATGGGAAATGATTTTATGAAATCTAATCTAGATTTGCTGGATCACCCAATATAGTCTATCTTCTCCAGACTTGGAGAGCATCAAAAAACCAGGCTCATTGTGAGAAGGAGATGTAAAGCACAACATTTTGACTACCATTGATCCCCTGTATACTGATTATGGAGGAGTATGTCACCTCAAGACTAGCAGCCAATAGTTATTCCTAAGGAAAAAGAGGTCTGGAGGTGGAACAAGACAAGATGTCGCACAATGAAAGTAGTGTCACTGCTCAGCGGTGGAGGAGAAATACGCGGCATGGAAACGCAGTTACAGTAAATGTAGGGGATCAGGCGGTGACCCCTTTTGCCAAAACACTGAAAGTTTACATTGAGTTAGTTAGCCGACCGTGTCTTTTTAAATCTCTGCAAGGCCTAATATTTAATAAAATAAAACTGTTGACTTTATTGAGAGTATTCCTTATGGAGATCCAGACTTCGTAGATCATCTCCACCTTATTGATTAGGCCTATTGGCAGGTCATCCCTGGCCGTACAGTATGCAGTATGAACAGATATAGCGGCTGATGCTAGGAAATGAATCATAATAACAGCTGTATAGTATGGTATGGTACATTTCCACTGAAGCAGAACATGTACTTACAGAATTATAGCTGGGTTTGTATCAGCAGATAGATAGGACTGAACAAATTATGTACTAAGTATTATAAAGGAGAAAATATTTGTGTTAGAAAGCTGGGCTAAGTACCGTTTTCATGTACACAGAGCACTTAACATAAGTTTGGTTTTTCAAAAATCAACAAACCTTTTAATATGAAAAGCTTATAAAAGTGTATTAAATGAAACTTCAAACATGGATTGGATTCTGCTTGCTTGTTTTACATCCTGAATTAAATAATATTTTCACTAGCGTCACCTAACTACGTCGAATGGATGTGGCCCACAAACGGATAACATTATTTAGATGCAGTAGGTATGTCATAAACTTAACTTAAAATTTTTACAGTTTTTAGCTTTTTGTTGCATTTCTATGATACGTTTATCTTCCTTGCCACTTCTATCTACATGCATGAAGGTTGGCGCTGGCTGAACCTTTTTGGCCTGATTGACAACAAGGCGACCATGCCTATGTATTGTGCATTCACATACTTAAAGTGTCCCATCAGCAGGCTGTATGGCAGAGTAATAACCCAGGATCACAGTTAGGATTCTGGAGTATTGTCATCCCCTATTAACAGGGAGCGTCATGGCTGAATCAATAGCTACTCTTGATATTGCATTATAATACTAATGCATATATAAAATTATAGTGATGTGGTTTACAAAATCTTAAGGTGCTGTTAGCTGAGCTTTTAAGGTTGGCAGTCTTGGTTCACAAAGCCACCCAATCGTAACCAGTCAACAGCTAAGAAATCTACCTTTTGCTTTATTGCCTTTACCTGCAAAAGTGTGTATGTTTATTACATATGCTGGAATTTGAATACAAGGTCCCCAGAGCAATTGAATATCAAATGGGCTTATAGAATATAAAGTGTTTTACAATAATGCAACCTTCATGTATTCTCTGGGTTTCTTTATCTGAGGCGCCACTTAGAAAAGTGATATATAAAAGCTTTTAAGGACTTTACACGCTTTTGTTGTTTTCTTTGGCTTGATGCAAATTTTTCAAGGTGATTGCTATAGTTTAGCTTTAGAAAATACTAGCTGTCTGGCTGCCACGTTCTTTTAAATCCTGAAATTGGAATAAGCACAGAACATGTGACGTCATACCTATTGATTTGCATACCTGTTCAATGGGTATGTCCAGAAAATGTTCTAGTCAAGGGATCAGTACAATAGCTGAAGAATTCAATTTTTTTCTATGAGATCGGCATTGGTTTTGTTTCTTCATTCCATTTCTTTAACCCCTAGAATACAATATATTTTTATTAAATATATATACTGTTACCTAAAGCAGCGTTTACCCCCCATGTGCATTACTTATTCTCCTCTTGGTCCATTGCTGCCCTCTGCTTTGTTCCCTTACTCCACCTGCTAATCCCTACTTCCAGGCTGAATTATGGCCGACATCATTCAATGCCTCCTGTCATGGGCATACCCCCAATAGGGGTGGAGATGGGTTTAGTTTTCTTCTTGGTTCTTGGTGAATTATTTAACTTTTTTCAACATATATATCAAATGGTAAATGGCCATTTTTTCAAATAGCCATTTAAATTCAAATAAATGAATTGGTCTTTCAATGGTCAAAACAACAAAAAGGAGGAAAAAAAGTTTGTTGTTATAGTATACATACACTATAATTCCATATAGTTTCCAGAATATATTTTGCTTTAATGATTCTTTAAACCATATGGTTTAGATAAACAATAGGCAGGATAGGAAGGGTAACTTGTAAGGGAGTTTGTACAGTCAGATGGTAACACGTGGCCAGTTAAGTGCTATGATTTTAAATCAGCTGCTTAACAACCTTCCGGAAGGAAGCAGAAATGTGTATCATCTTTCCCTTTTATAATATTTTGAGTCCCTGAAACATAGGATATGATTTTCCATGAACCCTTTTGTCGCAGAATTCCCAACCTAATGCTAATGCACCAGAGAATATGTACAGGTCTCCTAGTTCGCAGCAAACACATAGACAAGTCCATTATCTATGATAGAGTAAGGTCAGGGGCTGCACACCTGTATGCTTCCAGTAAATATCACACAGATTGTATCATCCACAGCAAAATGCAGAGGAAAGTGACTGCGAAGCAATTGAAATGTGCAGTCCATTTGTTCCGCAGACAATGATCGGCATTGTAATTTCATTGTCACTCACGGCAGATCAATCCTGCTTTGCAGGCCTCATTGTGCCTTGGTTAAATGCATGCGCACTGCATAGTTTATGTCCATTGTTGTATGAATTGCATTGTTAATATATCGAGAAACCTTTGATTGTAAAGATTGCTTATCTGTTTCCAGCCTGCAGAATAGAATTTCATCTTGCGCATCTTAGATCTGCCATAGAGCCACACTTCTGCTGTATGCCTGGAAACATTCTGAATATGTTGGGTAGCTGCATGAGCAGGTTTGCTGGTAAATGAACAGTTAGCTTTCTTGCCTTAAATTGCTGTGGAACACATGCCCAACCTGAGTGCTGGATAGAAATTGTATGCTCACCCTGTGTGTTTTTTCTCACTTTCCTTGATATTTAGGTTTTATGAAGTCTGAATGCCTACGGGTAGTTTATCAGTAAGGCTGAAATATTCTTCCTGCCACCCCAATGTCTTATTCCCCAACAATATGGCTCCCACCTACCTGTTGTTCATTAAATCAAATCCCTCTGTCCTCCTCACACCCTCTGTGATCCCCCTTTTGTGGACCATATTCCTCCCTTTGTTAGTCTGTGTATAGGCAGACCAAGGGAATAAAAGCTAAACTAATGGAGGGGCTACATGGGGGAGGAATTTTCCCAAAATGGGTAACCTGTTACACCTGATTTGAGCTCATTGGTCAAGTGGTAAAGAGGAGCTGCAGGCAAAGCAGCTATCCAGGGATTGCTGGAAGATAATTTTGGACTGGATGGGAGGAGACATTTGCACCATACTTTACTGCTTCTATTTATTTTAAATCAGCATTGTTAGAATAAAGGAAGCATTGTTCCAACAGCTTGGTGCATTAAGTGGTCTTTGGTGATATGAAAGATACCAGGAAGGTTACACATTTTGGGTTTTATGGTACTGCTGGTTGTCTTTACAGGTTTTGGTTCCTGGGAAGGCAATTAAAAGACATAAGCAAAATGCATTACATTACCATGCCATTTGGTTACCCATTGAAGGGATAGTACCAAGGATTTTTATAGTGGCAGCTGTAATGTTTATGAGCTGGACACTGTGGATCTTTCAGAATCATTATCACTAATTAATGTAAGTTGCTGTGTAATATAAAATGCTGTATGTAAATGCTGTATGTATGTGTATATATATATATATATATATATATATATATATATATATATATATATATATATATATATATATGTGTGTATAGATAATACATTTGTAAAATATGTTGTAGAACAGTTTACAATATTATCTGGTGTTGAAAAGTTACAAATGCTGTATGTATGTGTATATATATATATATATATATATATATATATATATATATATATATATATATATATATATATATGTGTGTGTATATATATTGCTGCTAAATATATTTCTGTGTAATATATGTTGGCACTATATGAATCCTGGTATTATTATTATTATTATTATTTATTATTATTAATAAAAATAATAATAATAATACCAAATACACATAAAACATCCATGGAGGTAGGAGTCTTTTAAAGAGTAGCCCAGCAAAAGTAAAATTATCCTTTAATGATCTCCACACAATAATCCCAAAAAATTTCCTAAGGAACAGTAAGAGCAAGAAAACAGTGAAAGGTTATGTTGGCAAATTTGCTTGATAAGCACCTGAAATCTGAAATGGATTTCTTGAATGTCATTTGCTATTTGCTAGCAAATGATTTAAATCCCGAATGTGATCCATTCTAGGTTTGCTGGATCACCCAGCTTCACTGATGAAAGTGTATCCTTTCCAGCCTTGGAGAGCTTTAATAAATCAGACCCTTTGACTCTCTTAGGTCATTCACCTAAACTAAAATCGATCAAATACTTTCAAAAGAGTTCCAGTAGGCATTTTTATTTGCAAACAACAACAAAAAAAAATTAAGGTTAACTTTGATTGTTGGGACTAAAGGGACTAAATATTTCTTGAAGATGCTTTGAAATTGCCTTTACTTGTGCAAAAAAGATCCTTGTTAGCCTTTTTGTTCACGGAAAAAAAACACAGTCAGAAAATACAAATACCAAGTGAGTTTACAAATAAAAAGAAAAAACACTGCTATCTAAAAGCAGCGTTTGCATGCTCTGCCCTATTTCCAGTGGTGAAGTGGTTACTCTTTGAGGGGAGAAAAGCAACTATGCAGCCACGAGCAACATGTTGCTTCCAGGAACCACTGCACAACCCCACTGCAGCGCAAACATATGCACTAATGGTTCTCTCCTAGGTTTAATGGCAGCGGTTGGGAGCTCAGTTGACTGGGGTTTACCAGAAATTCGAAAGACACATGAACACTCCACCTCCCATAAAGGAAATAAAAAGTAACTTTTGCCTAAACAACTAAATGAGCAAAATCAATAGTATCTCCTTTGGTGGCCAATGATAAGATCAGTAATTTGCTGCAAAATTGATTGATTTCAAATGGGTTTCAAAATCCATCCAGTGCTCATTCCTCATGTTGACCTTTGTATCTTTGCCTTACATCAACATTCTAAAACACCTATGTGGTGTTCTTACCAAATCAGGAATCTCAGTATTCATTTCTTTGTGAATGGGGAATTCAGCTGGACAGAGGTTTAGGGTCCCATGTGGAAAATCCATCCTGGGTTGACGTCAAAAAAAGAAAAATATGTTGAGGTTAAAATCGGGAATGTCTACTCTGGTGGCTTGGGGTTTGTTGACTCACCTTAATGTCTCCCGTAGCACACGGTTTGAATGAAATGTTACGGGAGGAACAAAATCCACTCTGATTGATCCACCTTTGTGTATGATTGAACATCTGTGCTCATTTGTCGAGACTCTGAACAGCTGTACAGTTAGCGGTCCCTAGGGCGGAAAGCGCCATTCTCTTCCGTGGTGCAAAGCCGAACAGTCATTTACCTGCTGGCAGATTGAATTTGACACGTTCTGCAGGATTGTTTTATATTTGATAGATCTTGGTTAGAATTGTGTTTTGCTTTTTTCTCCCCAAAAGGCAATACCAGAGAACTTAAAATGTAGTATTGGGCGGTTGGACCATTTGGCACTTAATACAGTTCTTGCTGTTGAGAGCTGAGATCTCTCCAAATGAACCGGTAATTGTCTATTCAGTGTACAGCCATTTCCCTACTTGTTCTACTTGTTGTAGGCTAAAGTAGGCAGTCAAACCCCTCTATTTCGATTCTCTATGATGGTAAAATAACCTTTCAACAACATCTGACCACTTTATTTGACCAAAACGTCAGAATAAAGATATGCTTTTCCGAAAATAGAGTATTTAAACACTTATACCAAAGTGCTGCAATACATTTTTTTTTTGTAATGGAAGAGCTTCTTCAAAACACCATGACTAAAATAAGCTCTGTTTTCACTAGAAGAGTTTGGGTCAATTTAGTAAAAAAGTCCAAAGATTGACCGAAGACCTGTGCTAATGCCAAAGGCATGAGCCATTATGTTAATGGTTTTGGAGTGGTAGAAGCCGGTCGACTGGCAAATAAGCAGTGGCAGGACTTGCGGCCATTCACCATATACCAGCTATTCTTAATCATTTTAACATGGAGGAACCCTTGAAAAAAAATTTCAGATCTTAGGGAACCCCTTCTTTATTTCTATAACCACAGCTCACAGTATATCAGCATGGTGGTTATTGGAAAGAATGCCTCTTACATTACTGTCCAGTGGGGAGAATGTCACCCTTACAGATAGCCAAAAAGATAATTAGTGTCCCCTAAATTGTCCTGAGTGGAACAAACTGCTTTTTACTCAAGGAATCCCAAGCAATCCTAGGGTTCCACTGAACTGTGGTGGAGAAATACTGACTTATTATTTTAGATGGACTTTACTTCTTATCCAGTGGCAAACACGGAGTCATCTCCTGATCTTTGAGATACACCGGTATTATTAAAACTAAGCCTATCAAAGTAATTGGATAAGCAACGTATCTTAAACATTAGACACAAAGTACATCAGTGGTGTCATTGGCTTCCAGCTCGATTGATTGGGGGTTGTGGGGCTTGTGTCTGATAAGTAAACGTTATTAAAATGAACATTATAACTGATGAAGAGAAACTACACAAAAGGACAAGTGGAGGTTTTATTCATTGTAGCCAATCACAAGTGACCATTCATCTTCTAACCTGAACTAGAACAGTGACAGGTATAACCTTGCTGCTGTGGGCGAAGGCTCAAGCTTTGATATACTATTTCTATTTTCCACAAAGCTATTTAGGTGTGGAAAGAATTGAATTGATGCATGTTACTACAGAAAGCGATGCTTGAACTCACATGTCCTCTGACCTGAGGTCACTGGTGAGATAATAGTCTACCTATGGTTTTACAATGCCCTGTTTCATCAAGCTGTGAACACGTTTTCAAAGACCTGACTTCATTTTGATTTTCCAGCTGAATCAAGGCAAGTAGGTGTACATTATGTTGGACACTGAAATTGAAAATATATGTGCCAGTGCTTGGACTTTGGGAATTTTTTTTTTTGTTTTGCAACGCAAATTGTGTAAGTTTTTGGAAGTATATGACATGACCTGAGAACCAGTCTGGTCTACTATCTGCTAATGTACTGCCAAGGAATATACAAAGGAAAGAAGGGCAGAAAACGACCTAATCATTGTCTGCTCACTCTCCAATCTGTACATTGTAGTTGGAGAATAGATGCAACTATATTCCTAATTGTGTCTTATGTTTAGCTTTGTCTTATGCCAGGGCTGTGTAAATCTTTAAACAGTATGGAGAGAAATACAAATCCTTTGGCAGATAAAACAGATGCCATATATGTATTTAGCTG
The DNA here is from genome assembly GCF_032062135.1 of Pyxicephalus adspersus. Lineage (NCBI taxonomy): Eukaryota > Metazoa > Chordata > Amphibia > Anura > Pyxicephalidae > Pyxicephalus > Pyxicephalus adspersus. Next base: position 8,851,600 of record NC_092868.1, read on the forward strand.
TTTGGCTTGAGTTCAGCTGGAGAGGAATGTGCATTGTTCACTCGTAGTTATGGATAGTAGATGGTCGTTTATTGCACACGCATGATCTGAACAGTTAAGTATGCTTTTTTACAATAATGCTTGACTTGGCTGAATGTTGATATTTAGTCCAAGAAGGTGGATCCAACGTTCCTTTCAGTCAGTGGGCCGTTTTTTACAGCACACACATATTAGATTTGGATCTGGTAGTTTTTTTTAGCCAGTGAAAAGTGAAATTTGGCTATAATAGGTGATTGCTTTTTGGACACCCAAGCTAACATTTTGTTTTTGCGATCACTTGTTGTGTATCAGTACTTGTTTTTTTTTTTCTCTGCAAGTCCCAGTGGTGAGATTTTCCTAGTTGTAGTTTGTTTCCTCCCCCTTTCTTTCCATGGCAGTAATGAAGGTATCAATTTCCCACAGCTAGATATCCTCATCCTTTAGTTCCATCATGGAGAATCCATTGGGAGTGTTTGCTGCCATCATTTGGCTTTTTAATAGCCGCTGGACTGAACTGGAATTTCTGATGGGGTATCTCACAATTGAAGTCCTTGAGGGTTTTAATGACACAAAATTTACTGAAGCCAGAAATGGGAAAGTAAGCATTTATGACTGCTACTCCTTTCACTATCCAGGTCATAGCAAAAGTCAGGTCTTTGCTATGTCAGAAGTCTTGGCTTTGTGTTTTCACATATTAATTTATGGCTCCTTGTGTATTAATAAAATGTGGAAACTAAGTATTGCATTATACTGTGGGGAAAGGGTTAGTATCACTGTATGGTTTACAGGCATGTTAACAAGTCCATGCTAATCGGCAGCAAGGTATCAGCGCAAAAAATTGCTTCCTATGCTAAGTACAGGCTGTACAAGTATAAGTGGATGATAATGCATATTTGGTCTTCGATGGGATGGGGCCTGTTCATGCAGCGTATAGTCTTTTCATATATGACCATGCAAGAAGCATTATTTTTGTTGACTTATTCTGATTTGCCTTCTTGTTTGTTTGTCTCCCTTTACTTCCCATACCAATTTCCATATTTATTTATTTTATTTCATTAGCTCTTTTCAATTTGAAACCATTGAAATAAGTGATTGTAGACGCTTTGTCTTTCTACGGCTAGCAGTTGATGTTTGCGTATAACATCTTTATATTTCCTAACCTCCCCGCTGCAGGATTTACATCTAGAGATGAGCCAACTTGCCGTGCTTTGTTCTGTGAATTAATTTGAGCCTTTTTCTCAGCGGTTGTGGTTTTTCATGGCGTCGTATATATTCTGCTACAAAAGATTCAATCATCGTGTCTTGGGAACGGTACATTTTCAATGTCATTTTTTTTTCCAATGTTATTTAAATTAACCTTGAACCAACCAAATCCAACCGATAAATAAGATCAGGGAGCATGTGTTTTTATTGTACATATAGTTCTTTGATTGTGATTAAAATGAAATGTTAAAATGAATCAGATTGTTTTGCTAGAATTCATAAACAGTAGATATGATTCCACATCAGTTTGAGGTTTTTCTTTTGCTTGGGTGCTGGAGACTCGTGAGTAGAGAATTGTGACCCTTCAGCTTTTGTACCAGGGACGGGGGTAAAATAAATCCTTGAGATTTCTCCTAGTAGAGCCACCTATTGGAGGACAACCCCACATTGGTATTTTTTTCTTTTGACTTGAAAGATCAGAATATTTAGCAACATCTTCCTTTACTTGTATTCCCCCATCACCTTCTTGTAGAGGTGACTACCAGGAGGTCATGGCATCCAAAGACTAGTGAGGTGGGGCATTTGTCTAAAAGATACATGTTGATGGAGGTATAAGAAGTAGTAATTCAATCCCATGAGGCATTCCATAACCAGGCTCATTACTTAGAAAGGAATGTATGTCTTGCATAGGTATTTGTATTGAAACTATGTGATGAAAACTGAAAGTTGGAAACCATCATTGGGCACCATGAGGTTCATCTTCAAGATTGTCCCAGGAGCCCCAACAGATCTGGAAGAAATACAGAAAGCACCACAAGAATAAACATGCCTCTAGCATATAAACTCATATTTGCTTATCTCACAGTTAATCGTCAATGGTGACCAGGACCCTCTTTATGGTGTTATTTGCTGCCGTTGGCTGCTGTCCATTGGTTTTTGTTGGATAACTGTTACTGAGATATGTGCCACTCAGTGCTGCAATTTTCAGTCTGGGTGGCGGTGTATTATTTTCATGGCTCGCGGACCAGAAAACCTTTTATCACTCATAACTCTTTACCCTCTTCTTTTCTACAGCTTCTGATGTACAACTTGTCTTCCTTCCGGTGGGTTTGTAGTGATTGTCCCCTGAGTGCTGCTATGCGCAGTAATATGCCCGAGCGGTTTATAAAACAAGATTTTTTTTTTTCTTTTCTACTTTGTTGCCAAGCTAACAAAAATCCAGTTGAGGATTTATCAAGTGAAGGCTGGTGTCTTTATTTTTTATACATCTGATGGTTTAAAAGCACTCTGGCTCCTTAGATATTAAAAAAAACAAGCTTAATGCATTTGGATAAAGAACTCTGGTCTAAATAAAAACTTTTCTAGACTTTGTGATGGGTCTTTAAATAGAACTTGTTAATAATTGTTTCTTCTTTTCTGAAGCTAAGATTGTGGCTGTTAAGATAATAATACCCAAACTCCCAGAATGGTAATTTCTTCTTAACTAGTTTTATTTAAAGAGAACATGTTGGGATTGGAATTAGCTGCCACTGCTGACCTGTGTTGAAGATGCAAGCTCTGGCAAGTTATCATCCTTATCCTTTAATGTCTAATTAATAAGTAAATGAGGAAGCATGCAGTCTGTGAAGCCAAAGCATTAATCTGATGAGTTGATGAGTAGCTCTGGCTTCTTATGTCTTGTGGCCATTTCAGGCTTTGTTCACCTGCAGGGTCAATGGCACTCCTATGCAACTGAATTGGAACATTGTGGAACCGTTCTGTGAAGGCATTTACACATAGCTGCAGTTTCAGGGGATTGTTGTGCAGTTTCTTAAAGTGCCAAGTTGGCATGGTTGCTTTTCTCCTCCAGCGGAAGAACTGCAAGGTAAACGCAACTTCACTCAACCTCACCTACAGGAGTGGTTAACCATGCAGTTTTTGAAATTCTAAAAGGGGCATTAGAAGCACCTACAGTGGGCTCTCCCTGCCATGTTCCCTGCTTTCTGCCCTTCTAGTAGTTTTAGTAATCCCACCTTCGTGTGTTCCAGGTCCATCTGGATATTCTCCATAGGTCCGAAGATGAACCTCATGGTGCCCAATGATGGTTTCCAACTTTCGGTTTTCATCACATGGTCCATTCTCCATCCAGGTCCATCGGTATATTTTCCATAATACATAAAAATCCTACTGGAAATTTAGGAGCTCCTCATAATTGGCCATGGAAGGAGTGCAAATCTCTTCTGTATGTATCAGCCAAGTACTGAAATATGGGTTTAAGTGGATAGACCCTTTAAAAATCTGTTAGCATGACTTCCTTTTCAGTGCTAAGTTTTAGGCCCTTTTCAAACTTGTTATCAAAGAGGAATACATATCTCCAAGAAATTCTGTACACCAGGGATAGAGATATGATTCCTATATTCTTGTGTGTGCTTTTAATATGTTATTTCTTAATGTCACAAACTGTCTCAGAAGCCCTTGTGCTATGGTGCCCTTTTAAATAGTTTGCACTTTAACGTATACATTCAGTACATCAAAGTGCATTATAGAAAACTCCAACACATGGGTTAGTGGGGGCACCAGGGTCTGTATGCCCTTGTGTGCTGCCAGTTATCTTTCTTAACACAGTGTGCATTATTGCACAAAGACAAGTTCATTAATTTGTGCTTCAGCCCATCACATTATGTGAATGGTCTACAAATAATTTCCTGCATAATTTAGACCTCCTGGAAACCGATAGACAAGTGTGCCAATCCCAAGCCAATCTTCATGTGCTGCCTCATCTTCCAAAATTGTTGTTGTTGTATAAACAGTGTGCACACACACGAGTGGTTTAGTTTACCCCACTCCTGATGCCGAGCTGATTCCTGACCTCAGCTTACAGCAGCAACACTAAATAAACATTTTACATCCCGATCACATGTAACATCAGACGTGTCTGAACTCCACTTTAAACAATTCAGCAAACATTAGCAGCAATCCTGTGTAAACAGAGAGACTGGGATTGTGTGCTAGCCGTGCGGCCTATCTCCTGTGCTAGGGGGTTAATGGGGGTGGCATGTTAGGACGACGCGTGTACGGCCCAGCATTGCTCTCTAGGGAATGTATGGATTGTTGGAATAACTCCGGGTGTAGGCTGGGCCCAGGAATCCTATAAATATTATGGAGCCATCAGACTGAGCAGTGACAAAAGTCCATTCACTTGTTTCAGGCAGCCGACTCCGAGGCACGTTTTAGATTTCTAATGGAGCAGTCACATTTTGTGAGTTGGCGGCTGCGCACAGCACAATCGCCAACCTGCTGGCGGAGTCATATGCAGTGACATGCTCGCCTGACAGAAGCGGCCTTCCTTATCGCCCGTCCAATCTATTTCCCAATGCGGGGTGACAGGAGGAAGCTGAAAGTCTGCTCTGTGCAATTTAATCTGACACATGCACAGAGCGGTTGTAACTCATTGAATGTGTCCGTCGCAATGCACGGTGACACGAGCAGACAGGCCGTATGGCTCATGAAACCTGTCTCCCTCAATGCTGGTTGACGCGGAGACACGGCGTAACCTGCTCTGTCTGTCCTGCCTTTCAATTAAGGTGAATGCACAAAAGAGGAATAAGGGACACTTGTATGAGTGGCTTTGGTTGAGGTAGGCACAATGGCAGGGATATGACCAGCGAAAATTATATCAGGATGTCTTTTGTTTTTTTCCTGCGCTCCGCTTCGTCTGTGATTTCAGGAGTAAAAGAGCTTCAGCCTGCAAAATTATAATAGGCCTTAATGATTACTTTTTTGCACCCTTGGCTCTTTTTGTAGAGCTTGTCCACATAGTCGACTATGCAGTGGTTACACGACAGTTGCACTGCCTATTGACCACCGATCTCCTGATTTCTATTGAAACATTTTTTTTGAGGACTACAAATTTAAAAATGCCTAAAAAATTATGCCAAAAGTTTACCAAGGTATAAAAAAATGCCCCTAGGAACATAGCAGTTATCAGGTTGAACCATTGAACACAGCACATGGCACAAAATCCTGTACACCTTAAATGTATTAAATGCTAAAAATGCTAAAAAAAATGGAGGAAGTGTGTTGGCAAAAATGAATTTTTAAAAAAGTTTATAGAGGATTTAAAAGTCCCATAGTGCTGCACAGTTTTCAGGTAGAACCATTAAATGCAGCACGCAGAACCCTACCCTGTACATTCTGAACTCTGTAAAAAGTCACCTGGTAAATTATATTTGGTACGTATTACTAGTCCGACTTGTACACCTGCTCCCCATTTTTATATCTGCAGACAGTAGAGCAAGAAGACTTTCCAGGCTCCACCAAACTTATGCTACTTTCTCTACATTAAACCCAATATACATCCTTACATCAGAACCAAAACAAATGGAAGAGTTTTCATAATAGAGAGGTGGCAGAAGTTGAGGACAAGCATCTCTAGTACATTCTGCAGGCATTTGGGGTTGATCCTAGACAATGTTTGCAGTGTCTGGTATTCGGCTGTCTATGCTGCAACCCACTGGCTGCAAACACCAGAATGAGTGAGTTTACATTCATTCATTCTTGTGAACCAACCCTTAGGCCAGTGTTTCCCAACGCTTTTAGCATGGGAGAAGCCCTTGAAATAACTTTCAGGTCTTGGGGAACCCCTTCTTTAATTAATATATCCACAGTTCACAGTACATTACTGTGGTGGCCAAAAAGATCATTGGTGTCACTTAAAATTACCTGAGAATCACAAACTTCTTATTTCTCAAGGAACCTCTAGCAATTTCTGGTGAAACCCTAGGGTATCCACAGAACCCTGATTAAGAAACACTGCCCTAGGCTATGGACATATGGGCATATTGTAAATCTTGAAGTGCCATATTGCATTAGAGATCTGTAGCATATATCATCTCTTGAAATATTTTGAACATCTTTAATTCAACTCTGTGGCAATATGGAGCTGGCACTGGATAGCGCAAGTTGGCAATTGATCTGGCAATTGTGTAATTCGCTTTAAAAACTAATTGCTAAGCGACTTGGCTCCAAATCGCTGATGTTGCTCTGATGTTCAGTCTTCAATGTATTTTTTCCTAGCAGCAACTTACAGCTACAAACCACCCTTACACAGTGTCATTCACAGCAAGCATTTACAAAGTCTTCAAAATCAGCAATCAGCCTTTTTGTTGCTTTCCAAATTGGCAAAGTTGTTTTCGGTGGCGACGGTAGCTTTAACAGACATTTAGCAGGCATCTAGCTAGTTTTACCATGCAATTGGAAGTCTCGGGGAGATCAGTGAGCTGCTGCTGGTTACTTCTTGCTAAGCAAAACTCTCTAAATATCTCCCAAATGGGTTTACAAGCAATGACGAGAAATGCCCATGCATATGCAGTCTTATTAAGTTTGAACTCCAGCAGTCTGACATTGAGGGTTTCAAGGCAAAGAAGGGAGAAAATCTATTTGAAACATATCTAAATAATTTTATGCCCTGGATTGTTTCTTAGCCCATCTTTTGTGTTGGATCCACATGCTTTGTGAGTATTAGGTATTTGGGGTGCAGAATGCATGGGAGCCTGTTGTGGATCTATTTTGATGCTCCTGGAACGCTATTAGCAGATTTAAACAAAATCTTCAGTTGGGATTTTACAATCCATATATATATATATATATATATATATATATATATATATGTATGTATAATTTTGCCTATATCCTATTTTATAGTCTCTGATGTGCTTGGAAACAATTTTTTGTTTTCCTGGACATTTGGCTTTAAGCAATTATACTTTTACTATAAATGTAACTTCTTCCCCTTTCTTTTAATTCAAAATTCAGCTCTGCTTTTTCATTAGGATTTCTACTGTCAAATATAATTGAGACTATAAACAGACTTTTGGGCTGTTTAGATAAACCCTTAAAGTAAGCTAAAAATGATTAATTATTTCTAGAATTAGGAAACACTGGTTGTTCTGAAGGCTCTTGCGAATTACTGCGATGTCCCCCAAACAAAAGGCAGCTTGTGTTCTGCTCCATGTCCCTTGAACTGTGTATATTTTAGACACAGTCACGCTGCTTTGAGCTCAGTCAGCAAACACAATGTATCCAACAAATACTGTATGTGTTTAGCGAAGTCGTCTTTGGAATGCTATTGTTCAGAGACAAAGAATTCTGTCTACAGATACGCACCAGCCAGCCTGCAAGAAATTACAGCCAAGAAGAGCCACATCATTATAGGCCTGGTCATGTGACTGGCATGATGCTTGCTGCATTTGGTGTCGGTTTGATTAACTCAATCCCTGGGTGGCTGGTGCTTGTAGTTGCCAAATGTATGGGAAACCTCTGCTTGCCTAGGATTGCTGTAGATTTTTTATTCTACAACTTGAAAGCTTTTCTTGGATCTATAGGCTTTTTATATTACACACTATCAAATTGTTCTTTGGCACACAGAGCCACTCACTTCTCCTCCTAAGTTTCATAACCTTCCCCCGTCCATTGTCTTTTGAGCTACTCCTACATGCACTTTCCTTATACTCTCGTACTTGGCAAATGAAGGTCTTTACCATGTATGACTATATAACTATATATATATATATATATATATATATATATATATGCTACTACCTATTTTTTTATCCCCAAATGCACCAAGAAGATCTTATGTTATCGATTATGTTCCCTGGATTTATTATTCTCATCTTGACTAAACCTCTATTTTACTGATTTGAAGCATGCTAAGTTTCCTATAGAAAGTACAGCAAGCCTGTCCTCTTCCAATCTTCTTCTGCATACAAAGCTCCTCCTCATTGATTTTGCTTTGGTAGACATGGCCCAACAGCATTCTTTTCTTCTGGTACACTAAGCCCCTCTCCATCTGCTCTTTTGCAACTTAACCTTTCTCCAATATAGTTAAAGAGGTCAAGAAAAGCGAGGCTTTTGTGGCTCTTGTTTTAACGGTTATAATTCAACATATTTATTAAATATATGTATAACTAAACATAACAAACATTAAAAATAAAAAAAAAAACTAAACAAAAGCATCTAGGGCTCATTTACAAAATAGCATGAGTACCCATTTTATCAAATGTCATATGTTGGTATTGGTGTAGTGGGGATCAGTCTCCTTGCCATATGCGTTTCGCCACCTTTGGCTTCCTCGGGGGATGTGGAGACTCACACTAATATTATAAACAATGGTTCTGATCCTCACCGCTCCAGTAACAGCATATGACATTTGATAAAATGCTATTTTGTAAACGAGCCCTAGATACTTTTGTTTAGTTTTTTATATTTATTATATGTTATGTTTAGATATAAAAAAAATTAAATAAATATGTTAAAACAACAGCCACAAAAGACTTGTTTTTCTTTACCTCTTTAACTATATTTCCTAATAATTAGGCTTGGCTAAAACAATAGAAATTGGTTAATTAGATATAAACCTTTCTCCATTCACTTTTCTTTGGTAAAGGAAGCCCCTCTCTATTCACCTTCCTTTTATACACCAAGTTATTCACTCTTTATTTGCACACAAAACCCCTTCACACCAGTTTTCTTTTGGCACACCAAACCATTCCCTGTCTACTCTTTTTCGGAACACTAAGCCCCTCGCCATCTATGTACTGCTTCTGCATTTGGGCACATTCACCACCTCCCTACTAACTCATGTTTGATACATCTAGCACCTCCACATTCCCCTTTTTTATGATGTTATTTCTATACCCCACCTACTTTTTTGGTGAACTTCCAATACATACTTCTTTAATGTTATAAACCCCACTGCACACACTTTCTATGCATAATGTGGGGTACAGTAATCACTCTTTCTAGACCTCCTAGGTATTTACCCATTCACATATCTCCCCTTCCCACTTTGATTTTTAGTTTTTTAGATGTATTACTGCATGCCTAAACCAAAAACAGAAAGAAATGAAAGCAGCATGTGTGAGGTCAAAAGCAAACTCTAAATCTTCCCCAAGACTGTATGTGTAAGGGTAAAAACCAGAAGATAAGATTCTCAACCAGGATTCAGTGGATCCCAAGGGTTCCTCCAGAGGTTGTTGGGGGTTCATTGAGCAATGAGAAATGTGTGGATCTCAGATCAGTTTAAGTGACACCAATGATCTTTTTGGCTATTTGTAAGGGTGGCATGGTGGGTTCCATGAATACCGGAATGTTTTTGCATGGATTATCTCATGTTAAAAAGGTTGAGAAACACTGTTCTAGACCATGCTATGTTGGCAAAAGAACGGTTATTATTACAGGCAGTCATCGCAAATTTGGCTGCATCTATGGAAAGGGGGAGGGGTGTTTCAGAAGAAATATAGTATTGTTTTCGAGGCGTAGACATTGGAATTTTTCTGTACTTGATGGAATTGTTTTGTTGTATTGTTTTGCCTGTAAAAAGAATGAACCAACTACAGCTTTATATTTGTAAGATTTTTACATTTATATTACATATTACATTATTTTTGTTTTTGTCTTTTAGATATACTTTATTCACATTCTGTACTAAGCAGGGAAATAAAAGACTTTGGTAAAAAACACTGATTAAAAACTGGCTAGTCTGGGAATAATGACAAAATATTGACTTATTTAGCTTGAAAAAAGTCAACATTTATGTCAACATTAATAGCGTGATTGAAAATGAAAGTGTGTGTATATATTTATACAGTATGTGTGTGTATGTATATTGATTTATATGTATATATTAGAATAATATGTATTAGAATATCACATTCTTCATCACCACTTTTTTGGCACATTAAACCCATCCCTGTTCGTTCACTTTTGCTTGGACACAGTAAAGCTCTGCCCCGTGCACACGCTACTCACCTTTTATAGAACAAATTGTTGGCACAGTTTTCTAGGACTTGATGTTCCACAACAGCTGAAAAGCCATATGTTGCCTCAGTCCATCCTTGTGCTAACATTATTAGAGTTTCATCAGTACAGAGCCACTGTCCTATATATTGTCCAGTAGAGAAGCCTTTTTCAACTGAATCATTCTCGTCCCTGACCCTGCCCTTCTTTTAGGCTGCAGCTAAGCAGTTTTTTTTAAATAGCTTACCATAAACTCCTAGGTCCTTCAGACTTGCGGTAAATCTCAGAAATTTTTGCATGCTCAACCACACCTCCAACCTCTCGCCTTCAACTGTATGACAATGGTTTGGGGCCACTTTGTGCAAGCATTTGCATGCAGTTGTATTTGAGTTGTGGAAGACATGGTTCCTTGAAGCAACAAGGTGCTTTTGGCCATAAGGTTGCTTTTTCCCTTCTGGAGGAAGAACCACCACCAAAAACGCAAGGAGAGTTTGTGGAAACATATTGGGACTAATTTATTAAAGCTCTTCATGATGAGAGAATTTGAATGATCCAACAAACCTGCATTTTAGGTCTTAAAAATTATTTGCTATTAGTTGGCAAATTATTTCAGCCATAGTTCTGCCATGATTGTCTGCTTTCTCCAGTCTTGGAGAACTTTAATAAATGAGGCCCAGTAACTTGTAGTGATTTGCAGCTCCCAGAGGCATTGCAGGCACCTGGAAGCTGCCAACCATGTGGTTCAACACTTGAAATCCATAAAAGTGCTGGCAAGGTTGGTATGCGTGGTTCAGTAAGGGGGGTCCTATGTAAATACACTTTGTGCATTTAGGCTGTAGTTGCATATCTTTTCTTTGTCCTGGCAACCCCTGCCAGTGGAAGAGTGCCCAAGTCCCTAGCAGACTGCTGCCCTGTGTTGGGTGCAGTGTTGAATCTTAGACTATATGAACCTAGCCCAAAAGAGAATGTCAGAATGTCCTTGCTGCTATTCTCAGATCACTCCCCATTTCCTTTTCGGAATTGGTAGTCCCAACTGGCTGTTTGTGCAGGCAGTCAATGGCAAATCTGCAAGAAAAAAAGACATTATGCCAGTTTCAATGGGAAGTTTTTTTTATAAATACACAGCTTGTATCTGTGTCCAAAGACAAGTTCTATGTTGACCACATATATCTGAATCATCAGGAAGATGCCCATAATCTTCATATGTTTTTGTAATTGCCATCATCGCAGCATCCTCATATTACCCATCTTTACTTTCCTGACCCCCAGCCTTTTTTTGGCATCATTATTTCAGTTTTGAAAATTGTTTATCTTCACAGCTTCGGCGTATCAGGGCTGTGCTCATTATCCTAGGCTTTACTGCCCACGCTGCTGTCTTGAAGAATAATAAGATAATAGTTTGATAACATAAAGAGGAGCCCTCCGTTGTGGGTGTTTAGTAAATTAATCTGTACATGGCACCATCGGCCCACCATCTAATCATGTCAGGTCTGTTAGGTCATGTGACCTCCTGACGTAGGCCATGAAGAGGTTCGCCTAATTAATTGCTGCCCGCTGAGGTGACGAGGACAAGGTTAAATGAGCCATCTGCCTAAACCTGACTCTCTATTTCTTTGTCTGAGGATTTGTTTATGGAAGGTACTTTGTTGCATAAAGCAACCATATAGTAGTCTAGCCTTTTTTTTATTATTAGCCACAAATAGTTGCATCCAATTGGTTGTTGGAGGCAGCATTTCAATTTATTTGCTTTAGTATTTTTCCAGTTGAATCCAAAGTCAAAATAAAGTTCAATTTAGCAAAAGAGGGATATTTTGCCTTTGAAATGTACCTGGTACATTTGGTACTTTTGCTTCCCGACTTCATAATACTTTAAATGTATGCCGCGTGGCCAGTCCGAGGGTCTTGAGTTTGGATGCATCTCACTGGGCCTGATTTGCTGGAGTTCTCCAGGTCTGGAGAAGATGGACCATCATGAGTGAACCTAGATAAGCCAGCATACCTGGAAAAAGATTCTTTAAATCTTTTTACTATTAGGTAGCTATTGATTTCAATTGAGCATGTCAGGAGAAATAATAGTGAAAATTACTGAATGTACTATAACATTGCATTTCTGCAATAACAGTTGTGTGCATGAACTTGCTGTAACACTGATTTATGACAAATTAAACATTCCAGATTTGCTTGATCACCAGAATTCTCCTGTGATTGTCTTTTCCTGTCTCCAAGCATTTAGGTAAATTTAGCTCATTGTGCTACTGCCTCAATGTTAGGTGCTTGTGGTCTTCATGCAATAGGCTTAATAACATGGTGGTCAATTTACCAAATTAAGGAAGCCTTAAGTCCTGTCTTAACATCTCCCAAGGTATGCCCCTTATAATTTGTACATGTAGGTTTATTGGAGAATTCAGAATATTCTATTCAAAATGGTTGTAGGCATTTCTCAAGACATGGTCAGATATTATTTTTAATATTATTAAACAGTATTTATATAGCACCAACATAATACAAAGCACTGTACATTAAATAGGGGTTGCAAATGACAAACAGATAAAGACAGTGGCACAGGAGAAGGAGAAGACCCTGTCCAGAGGAGCTTGCAATCTAATAGACAAGATACGAGAGATTTGTATACCACCTGTACAAATTGTGAAAACAATTGTTGTACAATCTTGATATGTTGTTGTTATCAGAAGTGGATTTAACTTTGGGCAAGAAGTACGTCCCAAATTAAACTCCTGATTTTGACATACTTTTGTACCATGTCACTTAATGTTTTTTACTTTAATATGCACCTGTGTATTAGTTATATGTGGGTAAAACCAGACATTTGTTTTCTGCCAAAAAAACCCTCAGCCTTCTTTTATTCATATCTATACAAGGGGTTGCTAGTCATCCCTTTTTAGATTACACATCTTCATCTTTCTGATCATTACAACCTTTTTTAAAATTATTTTGCTTTTTTTAAAACCTTTGCATTAGTTTCGTATTAGTTAGCCTAATAAATCTTATTTCTTATTTGCCTGTCTTTAGGCTGTGGCAGTGCGGGTACAGTGGTATGGATCACCAGTTTTGGCAATGAAGAAAAAATTGTAGTTTTGACCATTGCTCCATAAAGTCCTAGAGTGCTTTCTCTGACCTCTTAATAAATGTAAAACCTTGTGCAAAGTAAGGCAAGATGTTCCCAAGCTTACCGTACACCATGTAGAATGGTCAAATGATGGAGAGGCACAGTCCAAAAACATGTCTTGCTGTTACTGGCCTAAATAAGTACCTAGGCAGGTAAATTACTGACTGCTGGCTTGTGGGCCTGCATAATCCCTTAGGGCACCAACTTGACCCCGAGGACTTAGTACATAAAAGTGTTTATCAAGAAGAAATCACATTCTCTGGTTAATCTTTAGGCAAACAGGACTAGGATTGACTAAACATCTGACACATACAAAAAACATAAAACCTTTCCATTGGGAAAAATCCAAGCATAGCATTTATTTTCTTAAACCTCCCTATTTATAACATCTGCTTAGGTATTCCTTTAAAAAATGTTGACCACTATGACTGATGTTGAGGAACAATAATAACACCGGAGGCATTGCCCACCCACCAGGAAAACCTTGGCTGTTTTCTGCATAGCATTTTCTGATGTCTGCTACCCAAAATGTAATCTATCCAAATCCTTTCACCGTACTGAAATAAACATTATGTGTAAACACTTGTGCACTGCGATTGATACATCGAATGATCGGAAGCAATGGTTATTTTCCTGCATGGTAATGTCTTTCATCCCTCTGTGCCAGATAAATTATTTTCTCTTAATTCGTTTGGTCGTCTTCCAAGTCTGTAGACCTCTCCAGGCTTCTGCGGTTACGATTTCATTAACCAGCTCGCTTCCGCACACCCCGTTTGCTGACCGAGGCCGCAAGCATCCATCAGAACCGAGGCCTAATTTAACAAAGTAAAAGAAAATGTTTAATCACACAGTTGTGTAGGAAAGGAAAGACCTTGAAAAATAACCCTCATTAGGTGCTGTAACATGGGGATAAAGAATCAACGAGAGATTGGGAGAAGTTGGAATTAGAGCAGAGACAGACAGCGAGGTTAGAGATGGAGAAAGATATGATAGAGGAAAATACCTGGAAAAAAGAACTTATTTATGCATACTTTTTACAACTAATTTGGCAATAATTGTAGTACATATGGTCATAGCAAGACTACCAATCTGCCGGAGCACTTCTTCTAAAATGTAATATAGTGAAAAATGTCCTCCAGGTAACCAAAATCTATTATTGGATCATGGAAAACCTTGCAAATGTTTACCTGCTTGAATCCTGTAGATTTTTATTTAGACATTGGAAGCATTTTTTCGAGTTGGAAGGTGTGATCACCCAAAGGCTATGTACACATGTTCAATAATTGTCGTTGGAAAGGCTCTTTCACAATCCTTTCCAAAGACAAAAGACTAAACGAGTGCTGTACATACATATGGAGAGGGAAGGGGGGAGAACAACGATGCGGCACCCCAGTGCGTTCTCTCCCTTTTATTTCCATTATGAACCCCCATCCCTCATGGATCTGCCAGGACGGATCCATGAACGACGTCGGACAAAGTTTGTACACATGCCAGATTCTCGTCCAATACTAGCCCTACAAACTGTTGTTCAGGGAATCCTTTTACTGGTGCTGGTCTGTAAAAGTGTTTCATTAATGAGGAAACTCTATTTGCGGGTGATCCGCACTGTTGGATCTCTAATGACTGTTAAAAACCGATGCTGCTGTTGTTTCTATTACTGTATCCATCAGCGTGTTGTCATGTTCATCCTTCCCTCTACATAGAACAGAGAAGCATGTTTGCATAGTAATTGTCCACCCAGCAAATTATGAATGACTAGGTGGCAAAAGCTGAAATTTCGTACCTTGCATTACACATTACTTATGGTGCACACTGTTGGCATTGACGCCAGGTCCACTTGAAGGATAACAAATTCAATGTGAAATTTCCTCTACCCGGGCCTGAGTCTGGAACGGTCACAAAAGCTCACATCAGGGTTAATCGACAAATCATTGGTATATCAATTTGGTTATTCCAGCTTAATACATTCCATCCTGTTTAAAATCGGAAGAATGAAAATTAAAAGACCCAAGAAGCCCAGAAATAATTCACGTCACATATTTCCGAATATTGGCTTCACCGTCGTATTCATTTTTGCTGCAGCATATCAGCCCAACGCCGGCCACCGCTGCAGATGTGTGCACCTTGACTTGCTGAATGGCAGAAATTGCATTCATTGACATTTTACGTGTATCCTCTTTTAACCCACACCGCTCCGTCCGTCTTGACTTGAAATATTTTAGGTTGTAAAAGTCTCTCTTTTGGCCGTGTGGAAGCTTGGTATAGATTTTAGCCTTAAATCTCTCTCATTTTTGTTCCGTTCATTTTTCTCTCACTTCCCCTCCAGAGTTGGTTCTTTTTTTTTTTTGTTGTGATTTTATCTTGATCTTTTTACCTCAGACGCCATTTTGCTCTCTCACTAACTCGCCATCCATCATCCTCCCTTCTATCTCCCTGTCCCTCACTGGGCCGGTTTGCTCTGTATCTCTTCGGCTTCGTCTCATTGGGACACGCTATCTATCACTGCTCAGGCCACAAGTAAACAGCCTTTAGCCGGCTCGCCGCAGCTGTAAATGTTGGTTATTAATGATCACATCGAGTTCTGGTGGAAGAAAAAAATGAGGTGCGGGTGAGCTGATTGTGCCTTTGTAGCTGCAATCGAAACCGATAGAAGCCTGACACGTCTATCAATTCACCTTTTATTTCACCTATTAAAGCTGATCTCAAGGATAATAGTAGCTGATCGCTGGGAGTAAAACAAAAAATAATTCTAATTCCCTTTTTACCCACCTAAAACCGCAGTCATGTTCCAGTCCCAAGTTTTGTCTTTTCTTCTCTGCATCACTCCTTGCATGAATTGGCTGTCCATTGGTTGGGTCCTCCAAGGTTCCAAAAGGGTGTGCAACAGTAATGCATGCAGTGCAACAGGGAAATGATGGCTGGATGCTAGGCCCACTCTAAGGGTTATAAATCCAATGTAGGGTTTTCTCTACCCAGGTCTGAGATTGGATTGGTCACACAGACTTACATGAGGGTTAATCAGTAAATCATCTGTACATACATTTAGCTATCACAGCTTGCCTTCTTTTCTTCCCATGACTCCTATTGGCTGTCCATTGGTGGGGTCCTCCAAGGTTCCAAAATAGTAGTAATGTCAGTGCAATGGAGAAGTAGAAGCCTGGGCCAGTGCTGGTGTCTGTTTCTCTATTTCTCTCATTTGCTTGAATGTGAGAGGTCGGGACCGCGGTTTAGCCCACAACAGAACACTGTGGCTCATTGGGGATCTAAGATGGGGGCCCATAGGTGAGCATATCTTTCTTTACAAGATACAGTTGAAAAAAAACATTAGAGGGGAGTGAGATAGGGTTTTTTCCAGGGGATAGACTTTAAAGGTACCTGAGATTCCTAGTGCCTTGAGTATACAATAGTCATATAAACCATTAAAAAGGAAGAGTTTTGCTCAAGTAGAAATTTCTTGACAACAACAAAAAGTGAGGTTTTCGCCAAGAATTAAAGTGTTACTCTATTTGAAATGTATATTTTAGATACAGGTGTAGCCTGATGGGCTAAATCAGCCTTTGGCTTACATGCATTGATTATTCCAATACAATAGGCAAGCTATTATTGGGACCACATTCAATGCAAAATGACAAGTCCACTTAAAGTTAATCTTTCATATGATTATATTTTTTAAAGGTCAGTCTGTAAAGAAAAGGGTTAGGACTTCCCCCTCTAAACCTTAATGGGCAATGTATAGTGAACATTTTTAGTATCAAGTGCAATCAATTATATAACTTTAATGAGAAAAAATCTAAAGCTATAATTTTCACGTTTTGTTTTAGGAATAACCAGCAAATGATTATTTACTGATCCAAGTGACCTTGCTGGAGGATATTTTACAGTTGTATCTGCTACATAGGGTGTGGCAAGGTGATTACAAAAACACCAAAATATAATCCAAACAACTGCAAGTGATGAGCTTTAAAGTCGAACTTTAGGCTAAACACTAAATAAGCCATGGTCTCTCTGCATAAGCCCAACGTTCCCACTCAAAGCCTGAGTTCTCTAATTAGCAAGGTGCATGAAGTGACTTTTCTACTTACATTGTTTTCACCTTCCAAAGAAAAACTGTAAAAGACAGGCTAAGACTTGCTAAGAGATCCTATACGGCTCCCTGCAGCTGGCACCTTGCCACGTGCCGTGCTAGGTGCCTTAAAGTATACATTGGACAGCTGGCAGCAGTGGATGGTACCTTCCATTACTGTCCCTATTCATTTTCTATTGGGTTGCCACTGGGAGAAGCTACATATACGGTCTCTCCAGAGGCAGCGACTCCCTGGCACGAGGAAGTGGTAAATGCACTGCAACCTCATGGCCAGTGTGAACATAGCCTAAGTGAACGGCTCTGTTAGACTTTGCATTACATTTGAGACAAAGAGCTTGATTTAATAAAGTTCTCAAAGGCTATAGAAAATATACACTTTTATCAGTGAAGCTGAGTGATCCAGCAATTCTGTTTGCTAGCAAATGTTTTGAATCCTGGGCCAGATCCATTCCAGATATTCTAAATCACTCAGCTTTGCTAATGAAACTGTTTTTTCTCCATCCTTGGAGAACTTTATCAAATCAGACCCAATATGTTACACCAGGTAATATTTGGCAAACTTGGCTTTTATAAGGGAGTACATACTGGAAAAAATAGAGACATCATCTCAGTCCCAGTAAGGGGAGGTTCAGATTAGCTTTGGGATCAAGCAATCCTACGCGGCTTCCCATGCCCAGCACCTTGCCAGCTGCTCGGACACTCCCATAGCAGCTCTTTAAAGAACAAGCGTTCTACTCACTATTGCCCCCACTCATTCTTTAAGGAGCTTCCCCAGCAAGAAGCTACATGTACTATCTCTTGGGAGACAGCAGTTCCCTGGCATGAGGAAGCAGTAAATGCACCACAACCTCAGTGTGAACATAGCCTGAAGGTCACCACCTGGGGCAAGATCCCCACCAGGCCTTATGTTTTTGGCATCTATTGTTGTACATTAGGTAACTGCCCTCTGTATGTCCCCTCCCTATCTGCCTCATGGCTTTTATCTCTGTCTGCTTGAACCATACATAGATTTCTATTCATAGACCACCACAGTATTTTTTCCTTATCCCCCCTCCACCTTCACAATCCTTCAGACAGATTTACTTTAATGAGCAAATTTTTGCATAGAGATGATTTGTGTAAATACCAACTATTCTCGTGATTTGCGGCTGATTGCCGCGAGCCGCCATAAGAACCTGAGTTCTGGCAATATTTATGGAAATGATACACGGTAAAAAAAAAAGAATCCACAGTTCCCCCTACTTTCTTTTTGCTTTATTTCCCAGTGCTCAGACATTGTTTAATATGCTTCCTAAGTATAATGTATCAGGATGCTTTGCACCTGTCGGATCTGTCGGTGCCAGCTTGTGAATAGAGCATGCCAGCTCCTGTGTTTGCTTCTGATAGGAGGTATCGCATCGCTCTGAGGCCTCTTCTTTGTTCTTACTTAAAGTATACATTCACCTTTAAAGGTTAATGAAAGCTGAAAAATTTATAGATGAATCAGATATATCAATTTTACTTTGGGTGCCTAATTTCCAAAATGTCCTTTCCAACTAAATGCAAAGCTGAGACACAGAAATGGCCCTGTCCTGTCCTTAAAATTCAAGCGGACCTGTTCCTTGTAAAGAAGATTAGGAAAAACCTAACCTTTTCTCTGTCCACACCACCAAATACTACTCTGAATAGCTGGCTTCTAGGAGGATATACCTACCGTGTCACCCGCTGCACTCATTGGTCTCTATTTAACTGGTTGGTCACTGGATCACAATGGCACTTAGTGGCATGGCCAGAAGGACTGGAAGGTATTTATGTTTTTTGTACAGGTTTTTTTCTTTTGGATTTGAATGGCAGGGTTGCTTTAAGGCTTGTCGTATACTCACCCCAGCCTTTGACTGGGCATTAAACAAGTAGCAGCACACTGATAGGTCAACCATCTGCTATTCTCCTTCTGTAAACCCATTCACATGTTTGAGTATGTATTTGGCTTAGACCAAGTGCCGCCTCTCCTTCCTTCATGTGGATTTTGCTGTGCAGGACAATACTGCTGGGTTATGTCAAGAATGAGTCATGAAAACCTAATCCACATACAGCCAAAGCTGGACTGCCGCTAGGGGGCCCATGAACCAGCCGCCAGGAGTCACACGGGATCACCAGATCCTGAGGCAGAGCTAAACCTGCCCTAAAAGTGGCCATAGATTGGTCGATTGGGGTTCAACCTGGTCAATTATCCATATCTCCTCAAGATTTGTTTATACGTATGCATTGCCGACCAGCCCATTCTTTACCCAATCCTCTGAACCGCCAATATCGAGGAAAGTTCCTCCCGCTGAGTTACATTATTGGGAATCAGTACGAGGGAGAACGGCACTGACTGGACACAGACTGGAATCCCAATAAATGTTGCTTGGAGTCCATAATCGTTTTCACCGCTGTACTCTATATTCTCCCTCCATAGAATGCTCATTGCTAGAATAAATTACATTTTAGATTTTTACCTGGTTTGTTTCCAGTGATATTTTTCTCTTCGTGGTTGTATTGCATTGCATATATCTAAGCATGCGCACACCATACAGGTACTGATCCAACACGCCATAAAGGTTAATCCCAAGTTTGAATATCTACTTTGAGGCAGAGGTGGCGTGGTGCTTTGGCCAACAACTTCAGGGGATTCTTTGAACGTTGCTAAAACAAAACCCCAAATTGATTTTGCAACTTATAAAAGGAGGGGATTATGCTAAGCAGGGTTAAAAGTGGAGTTTTCCTTTAAAGCTTGCCAATCATCCTCAAGAGAGAGAAACGCCTGCGTCACTTTAAGCCATTTGAGCAACTCGATTATCAAAGATTGTACATTAGGCGCATATTATTTGGCGATTACTTTGCTGCGCCCTGAGGCGGTAAACAGATTAAACAATTAGAGTATATTACTGGAATCCGTTGCCTGTTTTTTTTCTCTCTCTGGGCATTGATGCCGAGACTTTGACATCTTTTTATGTCATCTGCTTTCAGCATTTCCCAGAATCCCACGGGATGCCAGCACTCTCGTGCCTTCTGCAATCATGGCACGGTCCTGGGGCGGCAGCCCCCCTCCTGCACTGCTAGTGATGGCGAGCGATTGAATTTCTGCAGAATAGGCTTGAATTCAGGGTACAATTGTGCCTGATTGCAGCTGTTTATGGCGGAGAGGATGCTGTAATTCGTGGCAGGTGCCAAGCCTGACAGAACGGAGAATGGTGTTTTGGGGCTGGGAGAGAGGTCAGCACATAGGCAGGTGGCAATGCATTAATGCCGATTTCCTTTTTTTTTCTGCTTTTTGTGTCATTTCACTCGGAGCATAAGCTGGTTTTATAATGTAGATTTGTATGTGCTCAAACTCAACTGAATAGCATTTAGTTTGCTTAAGTGCTGTGTATTTTGAAGAATGAGAACAAAATTATAATATATTGCAGCTTACCGGTCTATAGATGTAGAGGCTACATTCGGTTTATTTTTTTGGAGAATTTCCAGGTAATACAAGATATACCAATCTCCCCATTCCACAGGTAGTAGAGAATAAAAAAGGCAGACATATTTGTAATGCAGCCAGGGTAGGAACTGTGGCTCCCTCCATGGTCAGAAATGGTGACATGATGGTGTCATCCTGGCACTGGCATGCTCAAAAGTGGCCCGGTGATTTCCATTGCTTTTCTGTGTCCCACAAAGGAAACACATCTGAAACCTCTACAGCAGCCTTGTCACATGGGGGAACCCTTAAAATAACTTTCAGGTCTTGGGGAACCCCTGCCAATATTTATGAAATGCCCAGTTCATGGTATATTAGCCTAGTGGTCAAGGAAATGAGTGCCTCTTGCATTGTTGGTCAGAGAATGCCACCTTTTAGAGATACATACTGTATATAAAGCTTTGATGTCAATTGAGAGGTTTAAATTGTGTATTGCTCAAGGAACCCCTGGTATCCCTGGTTAAGAAACACTTGTCTACAATGTACATGCCTGTAAATGCGGGTGCTGTGATAGGATTTAGTGTCCTGTGCAAGTTCAATGCCGTGAAAGGGTTAACAAGAGACCCAAAAGCATTTCACATCCACATTGTTTCCTTTTCCTACCAATTGTTATTCAACTCCATTTATTCATTAGTTAAGTGAGGTGGATAATAGAAGAAGCCCCCTTACAAAGAATCAGAGGGACTCTAGGATTGCCTTGATAAAAAGGGCCCCCGAGAGGTGCGGAAACATTGGCACAATGACCTATGTGCTTAGAATAAACCTATTTGGAATGCTGATGGCTTCCTACTTTATATCTCTGGTACTGCACAGCACCCATCACTACAACCACCCTCCAAACAATACCTGATCTAGCACCATTTGGTTTGTACAACATTTGATATACCAGCTTGATATGTTAGAAAGACCAGTAGAGTTCTTGAGCTCCATCCGGGTATAACGGAGCAGAGCTGACAACACTGTTTGGTATTTCTGTACAGCAGAAGTGCCGTGTTGTCATCTCAAGCAGGATTTTTGCCATTGGGCATTTTTTTCTATTTTCATTGTTTTTTAGATAAAACATGGGCAAATGTGAATATGTTGCAGAAACGCATTGCATATGTTTTTACATTTTGCCCAGATGTACACTTTAAGTCCCCCATATCTATACAGAAGGTATGCAAGGCTGTTTGTGTCCTCATTTGGTATAAAGTGGCTGTCCAGATTTCCACGAGTACCAGCAGCTTCAGTCCAATTGGCTTTCTACTTTCGGCGGCAGTGAAAACAATTCAGCTGTGTTATCGCTAATTAGTTGATAGTGTTTCAAATGCTTAGCGTATGCTTCTCCTTGAGTGAAACAAGTTCCTCTTTCAGCCTCCACAGCGATATATGTGTTACCTAATTACCGGGATATAAAACTACTTTTTCTGCTGCCTCTAAGACAGTGAGAACCCCAACCATTTACATACTAACAGTGCAATTATCTGCTAAATTTCAAATACTTTATTTGGGCATTTGTCCTCTGCCGCAGAGATTGGTTGTCACAACTATTCTGAATTCTAGCACAGCTTTTCTTTGTTCACAACACACTAATGCATTGCCCGGCCATTTGTACATCTCGCTGCCATGGCACCTGTGTGTATTCTGCCAGTCCAGCCAAAATGCTGCACAGGATTTTTGTTCATTTTTATCCAGATTTTCTGTCTGACCCCAAGAGCATTTCTCTCTGTGCTTCTAATAGGCTGTGTATAGTTAATGTGCTTCCTTCTTGAACCCTATGCGTTTTTCTAATGTTTATCAATGTGCATGCTAATACTTTACCTATTTCTGCTTATTTGCTACTGATGGGGCTGATATATTTAAGGTTGTTCAGCTTGCAAGGGAAAATTCACTTAGCTTGGTCAAATTTTCCTCTGCAAAGAGTACCCAATCACTCATTACCTAATGTAAAAAACAAATGGCATTTCCTTGTATATAATTGTTTGGTTGAATTTGGCAAACCTTCATTTTTTTTTTTACTAAGCTCAGTAAAATATTCTTTGCAGTGTGAAAAATGTATATTGCTTTAGTAAATCAAACCCATAGGCTATATTGTAATGCTCAGGCTCAACAACTCCATTTATATATTCAAGCTTTGTGCACATTTATGGGTTAGCAGTGACAAAAATCATTGTCTCTGTCTTGTATAGTACTAATGTACGCTCCAATGCTATGGATGTCTCTGTGTGCATCTAAATATCTTATTCAGCTATTCTCAACCAGGGTGCAGTGGAACCCCAGGGTAGTACCCGGATAGTTCAGAGTACAATGGCACTTTGCAAAGCCAGAAGCATGGCACCAATGATATTTTTGTCTGTCTATGGGACAGGCAATCTGAAACATACTGTAAGGGGAGAATTCTGCTCCTTAACCTCAAATGTAAAGGGGATATTTTCCCATTGACCACCAAAGTGAGGGGGTTATTCCTCCAAAGACCACCAATGTAAAAAGGCCATTCGTGCTATTGACCTCCAATTTAAGGGGGGGTTATTTCCATTGACCTCCAATGTAGGGGGGCTTTCTTCCCACTTGACCACCAATGTAAGGGAGGCTTTCTTTCCATTGACCACCAATGTAGGAGAGACTTTCTTCCCATTGACTACCAATGTCAAAAAGGATATTTGTTTTCACTGACCACCATTGAAATACTTTTATTAGGGTTTCCCTGTGAGCTAAAATAATGTGATCTCTAACATTTTTATTTGTCTTAGGGTTAAATCTCAAATTCTGTGTATAATCTAATGCTCTGATTTTTCTCTAGGTGCACCCTAATGCTCCGAATGACCCTGTGTGCACACCAGTGCTTTGGCTGTATCTCTATAGTCTAATGTGCCTATATTCATGTATACATACTAAGGGCCTGTTCACTTGTGTGTTGTCCTGAAATAACTCATGCATGTCAATACATTTTAAATAGAGATCTCATTGTAAGTAATTTAATCACCTAACAGATTTTAGGCTTCATTAAAAAACCTTTAAACACCTTTGTTCAATTGCAGGAATGCTCAGTGGTTGATTTGGGTTACCTAAAAAAAATGCCATCCCTACAGATAGCCAAAAAGATCATTTGTGTCATTTAAACTGACCTCAGAGGTCTAAAGTGCTCATTGCTCAAGGAACCCCTATCCATAAGTGTGAAGGGACCCCGGTGCTCCCAGACATTATCACACTCGGCTTGGCTTTGCATGTAGGGCTCCTTGTTCAGCTGAGTGGTCAGGCTCGGTCGGCAGATATTCTCACATGAATACCAAATGGGCCAACTCTGCCGGAGAACTCTAAGGCTGCCCATACGTGAATTGATTTTTTCAGAGGATTTGTTGAAGTGTATGGAAGCCCCATAACTAAATTCTCCTTTAAGCTCTAAAGCTCAGTTTAACCTACAGTTTAAATGGGATAAGTACATTGCTGGTGAATAAAAAGAGATGTGCAGAATCTTACAGTTCAATTACTTTATATAAAAAATGTAGCCTGAGTGGCAAAGTCTGTCCCCTTCCAGCACACAGCAGAGTAGGACCCTTGCTTTATGTATAGAAGCAGTGGTTTGTCTGCAGAGGTCTGGGTCGCCCCCTTTGAGCCCATTGGATAGCTGTGCAATGGGCAATGCTCATGCTTCCTGGTGATTGGACAGATCTGGCTCTGACTCACCTGGGGGTGTGTCAACATTCTGCATCCTTTTCACACAGAGTGCATGGGTCCTTCTCTGCAGCATGTTAGCAGGGGACAGGCTTTTCTACATTACACATTAGATTTAAAATAATAATTTAGCCACACTGTAACATGTTAATATAATAAAAAAATGATAGGTTTAATTAGGATAATACTCTGTGCTCCTACAATGATTATTCCTGGTATAGGGTGACAACCATTTCCCAAAAAGTGGCATTACTAACCAGCATCGGCCACTAGTGTCACCTCCAGGTAGTGCATCCAATAGTAAATCCAAAGGAAGCAAGTGGCTACGAAGGGATATGGACTGCTTTAAGGCATGCTCAAACAGCCTATCAGTCATTATACCAGTGTTTCTCAACCTTAACATGAGGGAACCCCTTGTAATAACTTTCAGGTCTTTGAGGAACGTATGGTGGCCATTGAGAAAAATCTCAACCTTCCAGATAGTCAAAAAGATCATTGGTGCCACTTAAACTAACCCGAGAGGCACAAATTGCTCAGGGAACCATTAACACCCTCTGGAGGAACGCTGGTTGAGGAACACTGCATTATACTGTCATTTCGGCATGCCTTGAGCCCTATTTAGCACTTCTTAAGCAATATCACAGCTTAATGTGCCCGGTCCCTTCACTGCTTGAGAATACTTATTTATATTCAGCAAATTGATCGATCTTCAGAATCGATTCACCAACTCGAAAGGGCCGTCTTCACAAGCACGTTTCTTTGAGATTGGCTCTGTCTGTCTGGGCCAACATGGCAGCCGAAGCAAAGAGGAAAAGTTAGCTGTCACTGATTATATGAAGATAACGAAGTCTGCCCAGCCATGTGAATTTTCCTGTCACGTAACATCTGAAGAGCACTCGGCGTTTGCGATTCCTCTCCATCTCCAGCTTCCAAGTTGCTCTTTTTCTTTTCTCCTAGAGTCCCCTGGGGCCCTCTTCATCCTTCATGGATTTTATTGCTGTTGCCACTGGAAGGATACCGTGTATAGCAGTGAAAACGTCTTCCTCCTGCTCCACTTAATTATATCTTATCTTGGCATTTTATTTTTGTATCATTTTTTTTTCACTTTACCTCCCTGACGACAATTTGCATTTTTGTTTTCTGCAGAGCCACTATAATCGGGTCTTATGTTTATTGCAGACTGTATTCTGAAAAAGAAATGATGTCAGGCTTGCTATGCATTTTTTTAAAGTGACGGCTAAGCGGGAGGGTCTGTCTTCATTAATATCACCCAAGCAATCTCAGTGTTAAAACAAATGAAGGAGCAAATCGGAGATGTTTGTTGCTAGGGTTGACAACATCTGCCTAGGCATTTGATCATGTGACCAGCTACTGTCAACATTTTCTCCAAGAGTTGTGGTCTGAACTTAAAGGGGGGGATTTTTTCACCCTGTTTTATAATACTTCTGGACTTTTGGGGTTTGTTTTGCTGTCTTTTTCTGTTTCCTGATTTGCATTGAAGTGTGATGAGCCCTTTTCTTAGCAACTACTACGTTCCACCTTATATTTACTTTCGTTTTTATCCTTTGTGTTCTGGACCTTCCCTCCACCCCAAGTCATAAGCTAACATTTATTCTGCATTTATAATAAAAATTGTCTGTGCCATCTCCGAGCAACTGGAAACACACTGAAAGCTCTGTCTTTCTTCAATAATTATACCATATAAAATAATATGCACAACAAATGCATGGCGGTATTATGCTTGCACCTTTATTGTGATCTACTGTATATATAAAAAAATAGATAATCTCAATGACAAATGTAATACAAACAATACATTTTTATCAATTGTATGCCGCCACAAAGGGGTTGCCTACCCTGTGATTACACCTGATGGTACATTCTGTGACAACATTACAGTGTGTTGTTAAGGGCATGGCCACCCAAAGCCGTATGAGCTGCTACAACCAACTGCTGTGGTTGGTAACAGTGTAACCCCTGCTGAAGTGGTTAAAGGTTCTTGAAACGTGTTGGAAACAGAAAACAGTTTTAATGAAATTAAGCTGTGATTCTGTACACTATTTTGTGTTTTTGGCTCATAATGATACTTTTAAGTACATGCTGGGGGTGTATTAAAGGATATGCAACCCCTCACAAAAGGATACCTCTTGGTCCTGCTAGAAATCCTTTCTTGTTCTGTTACCAGTTACATTGTTGCCAGCTGTAGCCCTATCTCAGTTTCTCCGTTGTTCATGTTGTTATCTTGAGTGCAGCAGATTTTGTTAGATTTTTTTGCTATCAATTTTGGGGACCAGTACTTGGCCATAGTTGTATAGCAAAGTGATTTATATGGTGTGTTATTTATTGGCTGGTTTGACCACTCCAATCATACCTAGTACAAATCAAAGTGAAATGGAGAATTAGTCCCAAAAGCCCAATTCCAGGCTGGGAAACTCTAACCACTGGAGCACCCCCATCACCCTAGTGCACCTTTCAAAAGTTAACCTATCATGGCAGTAATAAAAAAAATTGTCCCTAAAATGCAATTGAGGGCTGGGAAAACCCAACCACTGGGGAGCCCTATTCACTGAAAATTAAACCTATCATTCCAAAAACAAATCAAATGGAAACAGTCTCTAAAGCCCAGTTCTATGCTGGGAAAGCCCAACTATTGGAGCACCCACTTTACCTTGGTGCACCCTCCAAAAGTAAAACTTTCATACTAAAAAACAAATTAAAATGAAATATAGAATTTTCCCTAAATCCCAATTCTGGACTGGGAAAACCCAACCGCTGCAGCGTCCCCATCCGCTTTTGGATGCTGCCCAAAATTAAACCTATGGTACTGATAACAGCTTATTATTAAATGCAGAATTTGTCCCTAAAGCCCAATTCCTGGCTGGGAAAACTCAACCATTGAAGCACCTCCTTTACCTTGGTACACTCCCAACCATTGCATTCCTTACTTTATTTTATATATACTTTCCTTGGAGTTGACAGGTCACATGATATTCTGGGGTCTCACTTTTCCTGAGACGTTTTTGTTGGTCCACTGAGAATGTGAGATTTATGCTTTGATCTTCCTAGGGTGGCTTTATGATGTACCCATCCTTGGCACAAGTCCTAAACTGGATCAATGGCCAGAACAAAGAAGAGCAGGGAAGCAGAGAAGAAACCCTTTTTATTTTATTTATTTTTTAGGTTTTGGGGGCAATAGGGATTTAACCATATTTGATATATTTTCTTTAGGCTTTTCCTTGGCCAAAAAGAAACATTGGTCTCATAGCAATTACTGCTCTACCTACCTGCCCTTTGCACATAATATTTGAAGCTTATCGCACTAATAGGTCAGTTAAGCTTAAATAAATGTAATATATTACAGCCAAATTAATTTTTAAACATTGTTTATTTTACGCAATTAAACAATTAATCCTATCTAAAATAAATTAGCTTTGCAGGTGTTCACTTATTTAGCTGAGTTAAAGTAGGTAATTCTTGTCTAAACACAAGTTGCTCGCTCTTAGACTTTGTTTGGTATGAAAAGACGTCTGTAAACGGCCGCGGTCCATGGTGTAAAGACCTAAAGGAGAACTCCAAATTTGTTAAAACCAATCATGTCATTTTTAAATTCTTTAAAATTACTTTTCCATTGCAATCTATAGCCATCATAATGCAGAGCACAGATCATGGCATATCCAAGTCACTGCAGCATTCCCCAAAACTGGCATCTTCTCTGCTGATTTTTCTGGGTCCATGGTAATCCTTCTTCAGCCATTGGATGGCCACTGGTGATGTAACTCCTGCAAATGCTCAGAAGTTACATTGGCCCCAGCATCTGGGTTTGTTCGTGGCCAGACTTTAGGAGGCATTCTATCACCCAAAACACACATGAAAAAGTCCTAACACCCCCATCCTTATCACCTTGGTCACTCATGAATACTCCCCCCAGACCCATAAGTTGAACTGACTTAAAAAGTGAGGCAATCAGAATCTGCATGTATAGCATTTTATTGGTTCCTTTTAAATTTAGTGAAATTTGCATTACAGTTGCATATGATTTGCATAAGCCAAATCTTCTGCATCTAATTGATCATCTATTGCCCATCCCTAGGAACTAATCCAAGGAAGTCCTCGCCCACTCAGCTATGGGTGCAGCAATAGGAAAACGTACATGTTCATGAATTTGAGTCCCTCCCTCTCTCTGATTAATGCAGCGTCTATGATCACTATAAGAGAGTAGTTGAGCTGCTCAGTTACTGCTGGAAATTGGGGAGCAAAGCTGCCAAGTCACTAATGGGAATAAAGACGGGGAGGGGGAGCTGATCTTATGAGAGGCTATTGGTATAGGGGAGTGGGGTAGTTGAGCTGCCTAGTTGGTGGGTGCAAGGGTAGCTTGTGTGCAGAGAGTGCCATGTGACCTACTTTACTGCTCCTGCTGTGAATTTTGAAGGGGAATTGCTCCACATTGCCTGCATCTACAGAGGTCATTGAGGGCTTATTTTAATTATCATTGCTGCATCTTATTTTTCACCAAATGATATCAACCGCTTTATGTTTAGCTGCAAAGGCAAGCTTTCAACAATAGGTAGCAGTAGCAATAGCCAACCCCGTACATACCTGTCCTGTGTGGAGACAAGACGGATGCCCCCTCGCCCCTTGCGAAATCTCACAGTGAACATTTGACAATTCATCCTACTGTTTTGATGGAATAAAATGAATTCCAGCATGTTGTCTTGGGCCTAGATTACTACTAGCCTGCGGGCAGCTGGTGGGTGAGACTGCATCAGGAGAGAAGGCTCGTGTTTTCTATGTCGAGCTTCCCTATCTGCGTACCCGCTGTGCCGAGTGAATAGCGACCTGGGGGCCTCGTGTTATTTTATATTGTGTGTTGGAGTGCTTGCTGGGGAATATGGTGTTGCTATAATCATGTTAGACTGGTGCGGGGAATGTGTTGCATAGTAATCAGCCTGCGATAATAGATTATCACTCCCAAATTCCAGTTTATGCTGCATAGAGTGGCACTAAAACATGTCCTTGCCTCCAGTGCATCTCAGGAAGCCGTGTTATTGTGGGGCCAGGGGTATGAAATATGTGTTTTTTACTAATGCTCCTCGTTATTTTCTCTTTTTAAGTAGAACTTGGATCAGCAGAATTTACATCTGAGCTGATCGCCTATTACACTCGATTGCCTATTACAGTTTATATTATAATAAGTGCCTTTATAGAAAAAAAAAACAGCAGCCCTGTCTGTGAGCATTATCAGTGAGTTCTGTGTTTCTACCATGTGCATAAAGCATGGCTATACCAAAAAAATAAACCATTCAGGTAAATATTCCTAATGTATACATAAATGGGTATAATTTGAGTTATGTGAAAGCTAGACTTCAGGCAAACTGCTGAATACACAGATTTAATACATTTATGGGAGCTCTTTACCTGCCAAGGGATTTGCATTTCTTTTAATTCAGTTCTTGCACAGTTCTGACACAGAGCAGAGCCTCTTTGGCAGGGCAGGAGACCATTTTTTGTACTCCCCCAGCTTGGTGAATTGGTGAACTAATAAGCTCATCCTAATTTTGCTATGCTATCCTCTTCAATCAGCATGCTTCTTGCACTGCAGCACACCTTATCGGCTTGTAATGCTTCTTCGTACCCTTAGTCTTGCAAAAATGTTCTGTTTGTATGATATATATACATGTTCAACCCAGAATTTGTTTTAAGTCAGGTAGGAAGAAATTGTAGGTGGGTGGGAGCCCTTGTATTGTGACCCAACTCTTCAGTAACCACCCAAAAACAGCTGGGTGGTTACTGAATAGCGGCGGATGGTGCGCCCAGCTAAAAGAGACTGGGGATAACACTGAATGTGTGTGTATATATGTGTATATAAATATATATTTATATAAATATATATATATATATGTATTGCATACCTGTATACTGAGCTGCATTACTGGGTACCCAGAGTTCTCCTTTAAGCTACTTCTTTCATGGAAAAGAGAAAAAAATATTTGGTGAACTTTGCAGCTCCTTTGATGACCTCACAGGGGCAAGGAAAAAAAAAAATTCCTGTAATAAAAAAATGGAATGCAAAGGTCTTAGTAAGCGAGAAAATGTTGACCTTTTAAAAGGGTAGAATCGCACTATTGCAGTGCATTAACGTGCATTGCATGAAGTCAGTGCCCAAAGACGGTCCATGCACTATATTTATTATTGCAGTGCACCACAATGAATAGTAGTGTGTTAGCTTGCACTATAGTAACACAGGCGCGTTGGCCAGATGTGTTGAGGTGTCATTACAATTACAGTATGCAAGCATTGTGTGTATATTACATATATACTTTTTTTTGCTTCTCTCCACACAATTCCAGCTTTTGTTGTGACACACTTTCATAACAACATATGTAAAGTGTTTTCTCGAATACACACACAGAGTATTCAGTGTGCGTTCTTGTGTACTATTGCGCCTGGTTAACATGGCATGAACTGGATGGGGGTGGGGAGCTGTGAGAAGAACGACTGTCCTTGTGGAATTTCAATCAGTTTTAGTCTGTGGATACTAAGGGTTTGTGAGCTGAGGCAGGAGTTGTGTGTGCGTGTATATGTGTTGTCATTGCACAAAATCATATTTCCCTCTTGTGCCATTATGTTTGCATTATTGTCAATTAGTTATTTTTCCCCATACGGAACAGTAAGAATGTGTTAACACGGTGCAAATCGCTGTTTTTTTCGTTGCAAGCAATATTTTCTGTCAAGTTCTAAGCCATAGCAGGAGGAGGGATGTTTGCAGTGGTTAGAATTTAGGGAAAAAAAAGTACATACACTGCAGGTATTTGGAATGGGAGTTTGGAGGGCAATGCTGCATCTACTTTGCTGCTTATCTGCATAAAGCACCTTTCCTTGCAGTGCGTAAAAATATCATTTTTATCATGCGTTAAGCTGTGCTTTAGGAAAAGCTTGGGGCGTCATTTGCGGCCTGTGCATAGATTAGCAGTATTGTAGTTTTGTGGCTCACAGTTTATGGTACATTGGGATCACATGACTAAAGGGTTCATCAACCAAGGTCCTTCTGATTACCAAAATAATGACACATACTGTAAAATTAAACTGCTGCCACAGCCTTTTTATTTGGAAACAAAAAAAACTCTAAACTTTAACTAGTTTTGGGAAGGCAACCAGGAAGGGGTCTTTGTGGCATGATTTATAACAGGAATCATCTTCTGCAAGCTGCACCTATTGGCTTGAAGACATTACCAAACTGGGACACTTTACCTATTTCCAGTGGGCCCCTGGGTGAACCACCAATACCTAGCACCAGGGCTAGATGGACACCCATTGGAGTAATCTAGAAAGCAAGTAGTTACGGACCTCCCCAAAGACCCCCTGACCCACCAATCTGCTCTGACCTTTTTGTGTAACATCTCACCAACCTTTGACTTCCAAGAATCCTCAAACCAAAGAAGTTTGAGGGGGAAAACTTTCTTCTTCGTCTCAATTTTTTTGCAATAAATACCCAGCAGCTCCTGGAGGAACAAACCTTTTGGCTCCACCATACCAATCTGACCTTCAACCACCAATTCGGTAAGAGCTCACTTTAATACACTTAGACCTGTTCCTCTCTTGGTCATGTAGACCTTCATCCATGTTTGTTCTTTGTCTGGTCTTACATCCTATTAACAAAGAAAGATTTGTATGTTTTTCCATCTATCGTACATCTACAGGGTTCCGTCAACCGTTGTGCAGTTGCGTAGGCCAGCCACACTCCTTTCACAGCTTTTGTGATAACAGAGGCCGGAGAATGATTGAATGAGCGCCACGTTACAGGACATTTGCTGATTGAGATGGGGGTGATGTTAGATTACCAGCTTCTGTTTTATTAGCTGGTGGGGGAGCTGTCTCGGTGTAGTGTTGCTAGGATATATCCGTACCTTCTATCACGGATAACGACCTGAGAAATCTGTAGGTGCCAAAGCTGACCTCTCCCTCTGAATAATACTAGCTGCCTGTCATGCTGATTCTCTGATTTCATTGCTTTCTGAGTCAATGACCCACAACTAGTACGTAAAGCCAAAGGTGGGACTTTGCCTTGCTTGGCTGTCTCTGATTTTATTATGTTCTGGATCACTAGCTTAGAATAAGTACATATCCAGCAGTCAGCAATGGAGGTCAGTGTATCTTTCTCTTGGTATGGTTTTCTGTCCTTTTTCATTAGAGGTATATGTGGGACAGAATCTCTAGTCATTTGCCCTATCCCCATTCATTTTGGATCCATACCCATTTCTAGTGGTGGGTTGAGATGATCCAAATTAAATTGTATTAGGTGGTGTTTATGTCTAAGCTCTTCAATAGGGTGAACCACATTATAGACAAGGTTGTGTGTACAGAAGGTTGACCAGTGTTCTCCCCAGCCCCAATTAGCTGGGCACACCACCCGGCACTTTTCATTAACCACCCGACTGTTTTTGGGCAGTTACTGATAAGTTGGGTCACAATACAAGGGCTGCCACCCGCCTAAAATTTCCTCCCACCTGGTTAAAAAAAAATCCTGGGTTGAGCACTGTCGATTTTGTGCCTGTATTTTTAAACAATCAATACATTTTTACTACTTGAAATGAGACAAC
Organism: Pyxicephalus adspersus; assembly: GCF_032062135.1. Classification (NCBI taxonomy): domain Eukaryota; kingdom Metazoa; phylum Chordata; class Amphibia; order Anura; family Pyxicephalidae; genus Pyxicephalus; species Pyxicephalus adspersus. The sequence goes on from NC_092868.1 coordinate 8,884,539, forward strand.
TTGAAGATTTATGTGTCTCGATGAGGAATTAGACATGTTTCGGGAAACATGGCTCCCAGTGCTGGTTGTATGAGAAGCTCTCGGTGAACCATTCTTTCTGGAACATTGGGCCTGATTTATTAAAGCTCTCCAAGGCTGGAGAGGATACACTTTCATCAATGAAGCTGAGTGATCCAGCAAACCTAGAATGGATTTCTCAAAAGTCATTTGCTATTTGTTAGCAAATGATTTCAATCCTGGACCAGATCCGTTCCAGGTTTTTCGGATCACCCAGTTTCACTAATGAAAGTTTATGCTTTCTAGCCTTGGAAAGCTTTAGTAAATCAGGCCCATTGTGCTTGCATTTAATGTTTCACATTTCTTCCCATGTGGAGTACCACAGTAGCTGCAGACCCTTTTCCTTGTCTCCCAGTTTTGTTGCTGGGTTGTCACTTTCTGATGAAGACTACAAGGGGCCATGGCAGTAAACTCTGTGCCATTGTTACCAATAGGAAACTCCTCTGCAGTCTGAGCCAATGCAAATGCACAGAAAGATTCTAAAAGACTGCTGAAGATCAACTTATTGTCGGAAGTCTAATGCTGGTCATACACTTAACAATGAATGAGCCTTAATTAAAACTTCCCATAAACACAAGAACAAATTCAGTCCAATTTAATTGTATTTTCCTTCAGGAAGAGCCATCCCTTGAACCCAAAATGATCAATCACAGACTGAATTGATCATTATTGGAGTCGATCTGTTGGTATTACAGTCCATTCATCAAAACAATTGGTACATCAATTATTTTGTGATGTCTTTAGCCACCATAATGACTCTGCTGCAATAAATACCTGTGCACACAGCTCAGACTGGGTAAGCTTTATTCCTGCATTGCATTTAAATGGGCTGCTGAGGCGCCAGAACAGACAAAAAAAAAACAAAACAAATCAAACCAAAAGCGATTTGCTGTGCCAGATTCCTAAATGACCAACCACTAACGACTATTGTAGTCCACAAAGCAAGATGCCCCCTGCCTTTCCTCTCCCTCTCCGCTCTCTATAACAGGCAGTAGCAGAGCAGCTTGTCTGTACAGCAATCGCTCATTCCTACTGTCACCTAAAATGATCACAAACAATCACTTTGTGCGACAATTATTGAGCTTCAGGAGGAGGCTTTAGGCTTTGCATACCATTTAATTGTTTGACCAGCCTAATGGCTTCACTGCAATGAGTTCTTAAGTGCTTGTGTTATTATGAAACCATGCAATGGCGATAAATGCTCCAAAAAAACAGTCAATAGAAAACAAAAAAGGAAATAAAACATTGCAAAATCTATCCATACTTCTATCCCGACAATTGTGACAATGATTTGACAAACAACTGAAATCTCTTTGTTAAACAGCAAACCTTATTAAAAAAAAGTGTTCTGTCCAAATCCCAAGTCCAAGGTAAAAATGCCAATAACAAAAAGTCTCTTTGTGTAAATAAAATGAGGACTTGCACACTATGACGTAGTTTTGGTTATAAAAGCTTCCGGCCCATTTAGGAGTGAAGATAGGCTGCAGATTGTCATACAGGTCAGGTTGGTTTGGATCTTTTCTTTTTTTCATTTTTAATTTGTTTGCCTTTTTGTCAATGCTTATTAACATTTTTAACAGCCTTCTTTATGTTGTTTTATTTATTGATTCATTTTTGTGTGTCTGATCAGGCTTTAAGGAAACACTTGGAAAGCCAACTTCCCAATAATTGTGCATGTTGCTTGGTTTTTTGACGCACACAAGCTGATGCACTCGATAGGCTGTTTAGACTGTGTGAACAGTCTATCGGAGCTGGCAAGATTCTCACACCATCCCCCCATTTCTTATGCGAACTGAATGCTTAATGTTTGCCTGAGAAAGGCAAGGTGATAATACGAGTGAGTGACATCTTTATAAAGCCCAGAAGTGGAGTCGGGATAAGACGACAAAAGACCAGGGGCCTACTACAATGTGATTTTATAATACCTAATCCCTTCCTCTTTGGATATGACAGAGAATAAAGCTAAGGGATATGTAATTCTTGGTTAGTTGTGTGCAGACCTAGATCTATGGATTGACTTGACATTCCTAGCCTAGGGCAATATAAGATAGTCCACCCAACCAACAGACAATTCAGGGGCAGCTTCTACAATATTTGCAGCTGAATTCCCAACGCTATCCATGCCTAAAAGCAGAAAAACATTTGAGAACCAGTGGTAAAAGAGGGAGCAATTGGAAAATCTGTTGACGTGATATCTCTATTGGAAAGGATTCAGAAGCCAGGGAGTTCACCATCATCCATTTAGAACAAGGAAAGTATATTGTGGGCAGACAGATCCCTGAAGCCGAACTCTAGCCAAGAGTAGGGAAGCATGTAATCTTTCACTATAGATGTACCCTGATTTATGGATGTGATCTCAAAAGTATGGATGCATCCTGGGTCATAGGAAAGGCAACATGTAATTACCAAAGTCAGGGTGCATATCCCCAATACTACAAGGTCAGACTTAGGTTAGTAGAAAGGTTACATTTTTTTTTTACCCAGGATACCCCTCGATGGGGCGCCATTCTCAGTCCTCTACGTACCATGTAATTTTTTTAGTAAAACCAATGCAAGAATCCTATATTAAAGGAAGGTTGGTCCTGCTTTATTTTAACAGCTGCATTTTAACTGTACAGACCGCATCTGTCCCCTTTAAGCTGTCTGCAATGGGTAACCCCTTCCTATACTGAATTTCTCACAAGGCATCATTGTGCATTTCCCTTTAAATGATAAGTGTGAGGATGAACCGTGCTTGTATGACTCTGACAGCCGGAGATGTCCTTTATTCCCCTCAAGGACAAACCAGGAGCATTGCAGATATGCTGGATCGGCTGGTCTTTTGTGGTGTTATGCCTTTTATATATATCTTGTCGGTATGTTTCACGGAGTAGAAAAAAACTGATTGCTGTCAAACACAAATCTTCCACGCCCTATTGTCAAACGCGCAATCTCTAAAAGAACATATATATATATATATATATATATATATATATATATATATATATGCTATTGTTCTTTGAGTCACTGACTTATAAAATTTGTTTAGGACTCATTAAGATCAGTGCGGTGCATTAATGTACGTGTGTTAACGTGTTCATTGGAGCAACCTTTTCAAAAAGGTCTTGGCTGCTAAAGCACAAGGCCCTTTTCTCTATCCCACGCAAATTTACTACAAGTTGTCTATGTGCATTGTCATTAATGTTCAATGGCACCTCAACACACTTATACAACATACCTGTGCTATAGTATATCACAATGAGCAATATACATTGAAGTATGCCACAAAAATAGAAACAGAAGGATTTCTTCAGGAGGGATAACTTAATGTGCTACAGTTCATGAATACCAGCAGTACAACAGGGAAGCCATCTTCAATTTAATTTTTTTTTTTTTTATTTAGTTTTGGTAAATTTTGGTGGTATACAAAGTTGTAACACATCTATGTATATAACTTTATGCAATTTTAATGATTTTTAAGGCCCAGTCCAACCATTGGGCCTGATCAACGAACGCTCAAGACTGAAGAAGAAGAAGAAGATAGACTATCATGAGATAACCTAGGTGGTCCAGGATTAAAAACTTTGGCCAACCAATAGCAAATGATTTTTTAGTATTCAATTCCAAGTTAGCTCACTCAGGTTCTCCCATGATAGTCTTATCTTCAGTCTGGGAGAGCTTTAATACATCAGGCTCATTGTGTTGCAGTAGTATGCACATTATGTCCTTTGGTGTGTCGTTGTACCATTCATTTTAAATGGCCATGACACACCTGTGTTGTGGAGCACTCTGTACTCCAATGCAATGTGGTGTGCCTCATTGAACAATAGTGCTGGAAATTCTTTGCCTGTCCTTGTGTATTGTCAGTCCACTAAAATTAACCCAAAGTTTAACTAATGTGACCTGATAGTCGGGGGGCTGTTGGTCAATGGTAGGGGAATTTTTTAATTTTATTTTCTTATGGGCAAACTGTGAAATAATAATAACATAGTCTAACGGCAGGAGTCATTTGTATTCTTACCTAAATATTGATATGTTTCTGTATTCCTTAAAAATTTGTGCAATAATCCAGCGTAAACTTTCCCTCTGTGCAGAAACTTCCTGTAATGAAGACCGATCAATGCAGCTCTCCCTCCTTGTGCGGGATATCTGGTCTTGTATCTGCCCCTCTGTACTCTTCAGCGGAAAGCTGCAGTAGGTGGTCCTGCTTGGTCCATAGCTCTGCTCAGGCTTTGTACAGCACAGTAATGATGTCATTGCTGCTTTAACAAAGTAATCCCTGGGCCTGCAAAGGCATTTGGTGCACATAAAGTAGATGTATATTCTTTGTGGTTATTTAGTAATGTATTTAAAAGAAAGTTTGTGTGCCCGAAGTTCTGCTTATTACCCAATTTCATAAAATAGTTTTTTCTTTTTTTTGCTGGTGAATTTCGGAGGTGGCTGGAGTTCAGTTTTGCTCCTTCAAGTTTTCAGGCCGCAGTAAATAATTGCTCACAGTTTTTGATTCTGTCTCTTGTCAGAAGCGGCTTTACCTTCAGCAATCCCCCACTGCATGCCATTATAGATTCTCTTGGTAAAACTTTTCTGTCCTTCTACATAACATGAAGCAGACATGCAGTGAACTGTTCCCTGTCTTTTAGATGCAGCTGTTTCATCTTTACTCCCCGTGTCATACTTTCGTTCCCCCTCTCTTCTGTTCTTGACTCCCTTTACGCTTCTTATTCTCGGTTCCCCCTGTTCTACTGCTTTTATCCCTTTGTTCGCTGCCTACCCCTCTGGCTTTAGGGGGATGCTGCTGGATGTGATTTTCCCTGGACATGTTGGATGGCGTGAAGGTCTTTTGATGGAAAGGAGTTAAGTGTAAACGCTGCCAGCCATAATGTGCGGTTACAGATCCACCATGCATTATTGATGCTGCTTTTTAGCAGTGAAACATCTCTCTTTACCGGCTCCTCGCAGCGCGCGCAGTGGGGAGCCTGGGCTCTCATTGCACTCAGCGATCTCACATAGCCGAGGAATCACCTCTGGAGCCAATTCGGGAAGACTCTTTGCTTTAGTGGTTAAAAAGGTTGGTTAGCATTTAATTTAGCAGAAAATTGGGAAGGTTTGCAAGACTCCAGCAAAAAGGTTCAGTGATTTGACCATGATAGTTCAAGGCATTAAGTTGGCCTGTGCCATCTAAACATGTTTGGGTTATTTGCGCCAACCCCCCCCCCCCAGCTCCGGGTTATCATACTTAGAAGGAAACGGTGCTTGCATTGTCCCCCGTGTGGGTCACGTGCTCAATACCAAGGCATAAGTCACAGAGGGTTGGAGGCCTTTCCTTTTGTAAGACTTGACCAGTTAATGACTCAACGTGAAACCAGTGCTACAGCAGAGACGATTTGACAGCATATGTTTGTCATGATGGCTAAGCAGGGAGTATTAATAATTCACAATCTTCTGTTCTTGTATAATGATTTTAATATTTACTCTCTGAGTCCAAACTTTCCCTATGAAATTTTTGATTTCATAGTTGAGAGGAATGTTAAAAGCCATGTGCCTTTTTTGTGGGTTCTATTGAGCATACAAAGTCAGGCAGCCTATCTCTATAGCCACACTGCAACAATGATTTGCCCTACTCTGCATTCCCTTAGATCTTATCGGCAGGGTGGTAAAAGAAATATCCAGAACCCCAGGGTATGGAAGGGCATGTGACTCATTTGCCCAGTGCAATGAAGTCTGACTTCATTTTCCTGGGTAAGTTAATAAAGCGGTGCAGTGGTTTTGCAGTTAAGGTAAGTAAATCCATTGTGAAGGTCAGAACTGACATAAACTTGTTCCGCCTGGCCTATCAGATACACTTTAACGTCAAATCCTGGAAAAATCTTTCAACTTTTTTTATGTGCACAAACATAAGTAATTTTCACATTCATATCTCTTTTCTGTCAACCTGTGCACATCAGTCCTGGCATAAATGAGACTGGCAGTGCCAACCATTTAACATCAACTTCTTGTTGTCAGTCTAGCAGAAGCTTTCAGAAGTGGAGAGCACCAGTGTGACTTGACCAGTTTTCTTTGTCCATTTAGTAGGGATGTGTGCATCTCAAATGGCTGAATAACAAATATATTGGCACATAAAAAAGTTTACTTCCTTGTTTTTGGCTGTCTGGCTGCAAAACCAGCTTTAAAATAATATAAAAAGAAATTGCAGACAGATATACAATAATGAGAGTTGAATTGGGTTGTTTCCATTAGTTTGAAATCCTTGTTAACTCATTTACTGCCATTGAATGTCTTTATCCTCACCATGTCAATTACGCAGAAGTAGCCGGTAAGTGCAGCTGCCCTGTGCAGAATGAGGAAATCACAGACGTGCAGTAGGCAAAGTACTTGAAACTCTCCTGAGCCTCTTATACACAATGCTGTAGACGTGTCTCTGCTGGCAATACATTGTGATTATAGAGCCCATTGAAGTGTTTCTGGGGGCCGGTATGAGGACGCTTGGGAAAACGTGTGTGTCGACTATACTGCCTGCATGACCAATTAGAGGCCCACATCAGTAAACAACCTTGACGGGTGTGCACTTAATGACTTGTCTTCAGCAGGACTTCTGCACAAAGTAGATTTAGGGAAGGGCTGTGCAGAAACAACCATCACATCTTGAACAAACCTAGTTATATATAAAAAAAATGGCCATTAGTATACTTAAAGCTGAACTCCAGGCTGCTAGCTAAATACACAAATACTTTACTTAGACAAAAGTCATTTTATTCAGAAAAGGGTTTCTGTTTTTCTATTCAGCCCTCAGTAATGGTTGGTACCCAAGATGTCAAGTAGACGAAAGAGAGGCTTTTTATGGCAAAAACAATTAAGTGTATTGGTAAGTAACAATGTTTGTAACAGTGCTACATATTAACATAGATCTCCTATGGTAATAGTGCTAAACAAAATTCAACTATGCAATGAATTGTGTTGGCAAAAAACAACTTGTCTCTGTTTCTGACGCGTTTCGCCTAGAAGGCTTCCTCAGGGAATTATGGAGATATATACAGGTTGAATTTGTCAGTGAACTAAATATTGACGCATAGAGAAGAACCACATATAGGGGTTCACTAATGGATAATAAAATCCATCCGAGTAGTTTGTGAAAAACTTGGTGAAAGAAGTAAACTTAGGAGCTACTGGTGGAGGGGGGGGGGGGGCTAAGTGTATATAGCCCTCTTCTCACATAAAAATAGCCAGATTGGTAAAGATAGCAGGATAGGATCTTGAATAAATTATGTTGTGAAGAATAGATATATTGCTGAGTGGTAATTTATACACCCCCGGTTGATAACATGGGAGGGTATAAAGCCCATAACCACAGTGATGTCCATATATGTCGAAAATAAAAAAAATTAGTCCAGGATATAGAACTTTTCTTTTAGAGGGAAGGTTATGAATGTTCAAAGAGCGATCTGTATATGATTCAGAGCTATAAAGTCTTATATATGTAACCGGTGGTACCCTATATATAGTTCTACTCTATGCTCCAAAAATTAGTTGTTTGTAGCACTGTTTACAAACATTGTTGTTGCTTATCAATACACTGAATTGTTTTTGCCACAAAAAGCCTCTCTTTCTTCTTCTTCTACTTGACATCATACCAAGAGACTTGGCACGTGTATTCTTTGTATACATGAAGTGACCCTCCCCCTAGACTCACATTTTTACTGGTACCCAAGCTAGACAACTAATGCTGAAGCAAAGAAAATATCCAGCTTCCCTTTATAAAACCTCACACAGTTCAATGTCATCACCCAAAATACAGTCCACTTCCCAGACTGAAAAACAAAACAGTTCATTCAAAACGACAAACACCATTAAAAAATCAATCCTTAACTAAAAATCCTTAATTCTGGAAAAAAATAGAGACCAGTATGCTGTACTGGATCCACTGGGTGGCATTCAACAGGGACTACAACGAGGACACTTGGGGGACCACAATGCACAGACGGCACAGCCGGGTCTCTGGGGGTAGAAGGGCCACCCCATGGGGCATAGCTTGCCACCCATCCTGGAGTATTCCCCTGACAAACACTTGCTATTACTGCTGGGGATGACCATTCCATTCCTTGCCTCCTTGGCTAGTTTCTGCCCAATATGCCAGCTCATGGACGCCATGGCTGCACAATTACCTGCTCTATCCCTCACCCTATTGTTTTTGGAAAACCTAATTTTAATCTTGCCAACCAAGTGGCGGTCAGAATTTCCAGGGCGCTTCCATTCCTTACAACCATAAGTCAATGAGAACACTGCCTGCTGTGTGCCTTAACTAGACAATATTTATCCTACAAACCAAGCAGTCGGCAAATTAAACGTCATCCTGGATTTGTAAATTTTGAATCCAGAAATTTTGCCTTCATTTAACCAAACCAACCTTGAACTAAACTGAGGCTAATTCAAGCGATGCAGTTTGTCAAATACTCCTAGTATGCCACTTTTCATAATGTTTTATTTATTCTTGTATGCATTGTAATACTAATGTACCGTATGTGTATATTTAATTTTCAGGGGTTCTCTGAGATCTGAAAGGTTTTTCAAGGGTATGTTAAGGAGGTTGAATTAAGTCTGGTCTAGAATTTGCTATGGCAAACTGCTATAAGTTACTCAACTCCCCAGTAGCTGTCAAGCAGTTTTTACATCTGTCTCTGCAATGGTGCTGACTGCCAAAAATCAGCATGAGACTTCTGTCTGATAACTGCGAGGGAATTCCCTCCAGCCATGTTTCCTTTACATAACCTTGTTCAGTGCTATATGCAGCACTTTACTGAGATTACTGGTAACATCCTATATTGGGCACATTAGAAAAAAATGGTTTGGCAGAATTAGGACTGACCATGCTGCCTGCGGTCATGATGTTAACTGTCATGTGGACATGTGAGTGCACTGCTAGTTCTTTATACACCAGTCATAGGCTTGGCAGGTCCTCTATGAGGCTTTATAGCTTGAATTAAAACGATGGCCAACGATGGAGTACTATGAGCTCAACTTGCATTGATGACACAACCCAATGGATTGTATTGGTGAAGGGCCAAGTGGGCAGAATAATGTGTTGTTCTGCTTGAAATCCTCCAGTGGTTATGGATGGAGGAGAAAGCCGGGGACATCTTTGGGGTGTGGAAGGAGTAAGTAAAGCTTGTAAAAAGTTTTGACGAAAAAGTCCAAAGGTCTCCCCGTCCCCACGTTGTCCAAAACTTAAAAAAAAAATTACACTTACCTTCAATCCCACAGGGCAGTCTGATCCATCCAGAGGTGTCTTGCATCAGGTCCCGCGTCGTCCCGGCATCTGCCCGTAAGCTGGCGCGCTGGGCGCCGCCATCTTCGTCTCTTCTTTTGGGTTTTTCTTCCTACGTCACCCAACCCAGGCGCAAGATTGGGTGAGTTAGGTTGGAAAAAAAAAAAAAAACTTGCCGATCCCACTGCTCATGTTTTTTTTTCTCCCACGAAAAGGCTCCTTCCGGAGGAGCACCCAAGAGCCTCCCGGGATGCCTGATGTAGGTATCCTGGGAGGCTTTGAATTCCCATTCATTCTCAACTGCCTAGGCAATCGAGAATTAGGGGGCGGCACTCTTAAAAAAAAAAAAAAAAAAAAAAAAAAAAGATTGTCAAAAAAGATGTCTACCCCTTTATTTAAAGTGAAATTTCTGAGTTTAGGTATGCTTTAAAGCCCAACTTATTCCTTATTAGACTTTATTATTTTATTTTAGATTTTATTATCATAATTACAATAACAGCATCAGATACACAATAAATGCCTTAAAGGTATCAACCCTTTACAGGTTATCAGCATGGTGGTTCAGTGGCTAGCACAAAGTTGACCTTAAATGCCATGTAAACTTCAAGGTAAACAAGGACTTGATAGAATATTTGACAAGGATTCTTGGATCACAAAGCTGCCAAAAGAGCATTGATCAGGTGATCAAAGCAATTATCCCCCTCGGCACACCCCGGTTTTAATAGGGGTTAAATGCTAAGGGGTTGTGAAGTTACCACCTTGGTTTTATGACAGCTCTTGGCCCTTGTACTTACAGGGGAGGAACTTGTGCCTTGTATCCATAAAACAAGGTATTGCTGAAAGAGGAAGGAATGGCAAGGCGAGTATCAAGGTTTTGGGCCCGAGGGGCCTTTTGCAGAAACTTTGTCACTTCGCCTTGCATGAACAAGGTGACTGAGTCTTTTTATTTCATACACAAGTATTCTAGTCATGCTCTTTCTGCAAACTCTTTTATAAAATGTATACAATGTAGAGTTTTCAGAGTTTTCATTTTTGGTACATCAGTCTTCAAAAAAGTCCTGGCCTTGACTTTAACACACAACAATGGTAAATCTCAGCAAACAATCCCCCGGATTTTTTTTACAACGTTCTGAGGATTTATTTCAAGGTCACCAGCTCAAAAGCATCCTCTGTAGTTTCATGAAAACGGCCATCACTGCCATCATTATTAAATCATTTTCCAGGGACACTGTTTCCAAGCCAGCGAATCTTATGACTTGTGCGGCCGGCTGTTTACTAAGACCCTGCTGATGTACAGTTCCCAATTGTGATCAGTTTGTCAACTTATAATGTGGCCAATGGTTGTAATAAAATATCTGGCCTTAAGCAAATAGCTCCTAATACTAACTTTCCCATAGACACAGATAGTTCAGTGATTCAGCTACCAAACTCGCCGAAGCATAAACTATGAAAACAAATTTGTCCCCCCCGTGGCTCAGTTGTTTTTCTGTTGGGAAGAGATATGTTGCTACTCACACAGCATAGAAAAGGTGAAGTCTCTGTCATCACAAATTCCTCTGCCCTTCTTGTGATCTGTCATTTGTCACCGGTCCCCGGCATGCATTAGTGTCCATGGGGAGTGGCTAGAGATGCAAGCTCAGCTGATAATTTTTGACAAAAAGTCAAAATTTGCATATTGGTGACAGCTCTGTTTAGATTGCATAGACTACAAATTTATCATCTGAAAGTGCTCATGGATCAAATTGTGAAGGTATTCATCCTGTTGGTTTCTTCTCTGTGTGACTGATCCACACAATTTTTTCTATAAGGCTGTCTGATCTGTGGTCACAAGCGATTACCTTGTCCCCTACAATGCAAGAGCAGTAGCCGTACCCTGTAAATGAGGGCACCTGGAGCATTGGATTAAAGAGGAAATAGCTGGTTGCTGGAGAAGCATGGGGTAAAATCAGTAAAATTATGCTTATGTTAACCCAGATCATGAAAAACAATGTGATTGAAACAATTGTATTGGCCTTTTATGCAATATATATCTATCACCTTCTCACAACTAGAATGAAGCAGGATGAGATGATGGATAAAGGCTTATGTGAAGCTTTGCAAGGGTTTTCTACTTCTGGTGATTACTTGAAATCAGCTTGGCACAAAAATATTTTTTTGGCCTTTTCTTGGGTGCTCTATTTATAAAATAGGGAATCTGACAAAGGAATGTATGAAGCAATGTCAGATTCACTGTTTTAAAAACAGAGCTTTGTGTCTTTGCTGAAAAAATATTCAGTCAAATATTGGCCTTGGTGACTATATGTGAAGGAAAAATAGCATACTGGAAGAAAATGGAAAATGGACAGAGGCTGCAATGAACCTTACTAAAGGTCTCCCTGTCCCTACGTTGTCCAAATCTTAAAGAGGACTAAACTGAAAAATGCCTAAAAAAAATACATTTACCTTTAGTCCCGCAGGGCAGCCTGGTCCATCCAGAAGTGGCTTGCATTGGGTCCCACGTCGTCCCGGGATCCGTCTGCCATCTTCTCTTCTTCCTGGTTCTTCTACCTATGTCACCTGACCCAGGTGTGAGATCAGGAGACGTAGGATGGAAAAAAAACTCTCTTTCTTTGCACGAAAAAGCTTCTTCTGAGCATGCCCGAGCATGCGCAGTAGAAGCACCCAAGAGCCTCCCAGGATGCGTAACGTAGGTATCCTGAAAGGCTTTGCGCCCCCAATCATTCTCGATTGCCTAGGTGATCGAGAATTAGGGGGCGGTGCTGCACTCTTTTTTTAAAAAAAAAAGGGTGTTGCCCTTTAAAAACAAACAAACAACAGAATTTTTACTTAACATAAAAGGGTTGTCTATCCTTTCATGTAAAGTGAAATTTCTGAACTTAGGTACGCTTTGGGAAAAAAAAAATTTGAAAGGTGTTCCAGTACAAGGTGTTAGTAGATCCTCCTATCTACATGACAATCACCTTCCAATATATTTATCTTCTAACCTCACTCCACCATGTTCCTCCCTGTATGGCCTTTATTGCCTCTATACAGCCCCTGCAAAAAGAAGTACTAGTTGCTCCTGCAGATCCATGCCACAAAAACCCATTTATTTGCCATGGCTAATCAATTCCCATCGAGGCCACCAATCATCCAATGGTGAATAGTTCCAGCCATAGAATAAATTGGAGTTATTTGTAAGCCATGTAGGACACAAGCTGAACAACTACAAATGTTGCACAGTGAAGATCCTGGGTATTGGGCTGAAGATTTTGGTAGGTGACTGCCAATAAGGGGCACATTTAAAGGGCAACTTGACAATTTTTTTTGAGAACTACAAATACTACTTGACAATAATGAAAGCAAATATTAAACAAAATAATGGAACTCTCCCTTGAAAATAGAGAAACTTGGCAGGGATGGACACGGCATCATTTGCCAACCCGTTCATTACTTACACACGTACAGACAGATCTGAACTATTACATAAGGCCAGCAAGACAGCACAGACAACATACACTCCCACACGCATGTACACAAAGACACAAACATTACTGAGTCACGCTAGCTGAATATTGAGTGTGCATCAGCATAATAGCAGGAAAATTGGATTTATAGCACTGGGACAGAAAATGATTTAAGAATCTCGGCAGGTGTACGGCGTTACATGGGAACGAGGAGAGCGGCAGGTGGCAACAAACTCGTACAAGTCATGGAGGGATTTTATCTGACAGTAATCAGATGTGTGAGCAATGTACAATCTAACCGTTGTCTTAAAAACTGCACTGCTGTAGGCTTGTGTTCCAATGCTAGCCACAGTTTTTAAATTTGCTTTCATTTCCATTTAATGAAAATACTCAAATGTGTCCAGAATGTTTTGTTTTCAATTGATCATGGCTTAAATTTTTTTCCTGATTAACAAAATCAAGGTGGCATTTAATGAATGATGTTCCAGGTTTCTATTTGGGCAATACAAAAACAATGATTAAAAAAATCAAAAGGCATTGTCATTCTGCTTCTTTCCTGTAAGCTCATCATGTTGTTCCCCTAGGTCATCAAGCAGGCTAGGCTTAAGCCGCGTACACACGTGCAATTTTTGTCGTTGGAAAGGATCTTTCACGATCCTTTCCAATGACAAAGGACTGCACGATGCATGAACGGTGCTGTACATACAGCACCGTTCATGCTCTATGTAGAGGGGAGGGGGAGAGCGACGGAGCGGCACCCTGCTGCGCGCTCTCCCCCTTCCCTTTCATTAGGGTCGGTTGTCGTCCATCGTCCGTGGATCCGCCAGGTCGGTCGTTCGGACAATGGACGACACCAACTGTACACACGGCAGATTTTCGCCCGATATCTGGCCGATGCCGATTATTGGGTGATAAAAATCTGACGTGTGTACGCAGCTTTACTTGTCAATACATGAGCACCTCACCCCCACCAGTTTATGGCTTGTTATCACATTGCAGCACAATGATTGGCTTCTTGTACTGCTCTTCTCTTCCTGTTCTGAGCTCTGCTATACAGAAGATGGCTAGAAGCTAATACTAGATTGAAACTAGATTCATGAATACAGGGCTTCATTAATGTATGTCTTTTATATTTGTCTGGAGTTCAGCTTTAACCCTTGTCTGAGGGCAAAAGGCGTAAAATCAGTGCGAGGCCGTCTGTCTTCCCGGCAATCATCCATCTGGATTTTACTACATTATCCCTGCCGTACCCACTGAGGCTCGACGCCATGTATCATATCGCTTCTAATGTATAAAACAGCACTTCCCGCTTTCATTATGAGGATTTGAAAGAGTGAAGATGTGTAAGATAAAGGTTCCCTTCACTGTTCCGTTAATGTTAAATTAAATCCTGTGCTGGCCTATTCTCCGGCGTACGGATTTGACTCCACAGCACCGAAATGAGTCACGTTCCATTATCTCCAAGTGTATCCAGGTAACTGTCGACTCGATGCTCATGCAAGTATTGACATCGTCTCTGTCAGGGAGCCATTGAGCCTTTTGTCAAACCCCAGCTTCAAAAACGGCATCGGGGCTCTCGTCATTGGGCACCTCAATCTCTCGGCGGGTGGCAATAATTTGATAATGACACCTGTTTTCGGTGACTTTTAAAGCATGGCAGCTGATGTCACCAAGGTTTTAAAGGATGAAGCTCTTTGTTTGTCCATGCTAGATGCAACGTCTGGGTAAATGCTGTGCAAACATTGAAACATCTGGAGAGAAAAGTGGTATATAGGTTGTGAAAATATGGAACATGGCATACTTGTAATGAGATATCCCAGGGTGCCTATATAGATATTGCAGAACAGAGCACTATGGGAAATAAGATGGGAAAATACAGAGTGCTGTTGGAAAATCCATGGAGTTTTGGTGGTTTAATGAACCATGAAAACCTCGGGTATTTAGGAAAGCGTATCAAGATAGAAACATGAATGCTTCCATTGCTGATCTCTTATAGAAAATGTTTATTGGATAGTTGTCCCTTTCAGTTTAATGATTTGTCTTGTTGACAGTTAAAGTGAATATGGGCTCCTTTTTTATATAAGAGGGTATAAGTTCTACCTAATGCCTCATCAAGATTCTTAATGATTGAAAGTCAAAATGGTAGTTTGTGATCAGGAAACCAGTTTTTGGATTAATAACTATACTGCTGGCAGCTTGATTTGTTTTATGGAGAGGGGAAGGAAAAACAAGGGGCACCACACTGTGTGACATACAGCAATCCCTGTTAGAAGTTGATCATTTAGTGATCCAACATGGTGGATTGTTGAGACATCATAGGGTAGCTGTACCATGGCTGTAAATACCTGTACCTGAAACTAACACAGATAATCATCTATGGTGACCAAAACCTTCCCTGGGCAGTGTTCTCCTCAGAATTTTTTTTTTTAAGCCGGGTAGGAAAAATCTGTAGGCAGGTGGCATCAATTGCATTGTGACCCAACTTATCAGTAACTACCCAATAACAGCCGGGCATTTACTGAAAAGTTCGGGATGGTACACCCGGCTAAAAGAGGCTGGGGAGAACTTGCCTGCTGAGGTGTAAACTGCAGAAACTACCCAGAATCCCAAACTCTGAACAAGATTTTTTTCTGAAATGTTTGTTTAAGCATGCTTGGGACACATCTAGATCTATGCTCAGACAAAATGATATATTGGAGTGCTTGGTCTTTTTCTGATATACACCAAAGTTTCTATATTTCATGAGTAAGCCCTACCAACCACTTTCCAATAGTGTTTGATGAAGAGGCTTTCATGGTCAGTAAGGGTGTGCTCATTGGGAATTGGGTGACAGTAGGCGAAGCTTAGCCATTGGGTCGTGGAAAATCAAGCTTCATCAACAAACTTAAGTAAGCCTGAAAGTAGCACAGAAAATGTGTTATTGACCAATAAAGGTAATAATGGGCATCCTGTTGTATCATCATGCAAGACATTTACAGTTCAAGGTTCCAAATTGGTGAGCTGTACTGAAAGCAATGGATGCCCCTTGCAGTTGGG
Organism: Pyxicephalus adspersus; assembly: GCF_032062135.1. Classification (NCBI taxonomy): domain Eukaryota; kingdom Metazoa; phylum Chordata; class Amphibia; order Anura; family Pyxicephalidae; genus Pyxicephalus; species Pyxicephalus adspersus. Next base: position 8,900,316 of record NC_092868.1, read on the forward strand.
TGTCAAGTTTTTTCCAAAGAAGGTTTAGGGTTGGGGCTCTTGGAAAAAATGTAAATTGTAAGAAAAGACTACTGAGGTTTCCTGCTGCCTTTGAAGTAGCTTCATGAACATGCAGGCTTGAAATACGGCATCATACAATATGGTTGGGTCATGTTGGAGTTTATTGTTCCTTAGCAGCATAGAGTATAATAGAATTTGATGGTCATCACATTTATTGGTGAGTTTGTGCTGGGAGGTTTGCTGATTAAAATCTATTTAGAGTTTAAAAGACCTGCATTTTTGTCATGCTAAGTGACCAATCACAATGGAAATATAGCAATCCATAATACAATCCATATCCATGGATAACAGAGAGGAATAAAATTGTATTATGATTATGTCCAGTGGGGTCAAGCTAAATGTTCTATGTCTGTGTAGAGATGAATAGAATTATATTACATTCATGGTCAGTGTGCATTTCATTGGAGTTGTAATGTTATTTACTTGTTTATGTTGAATTGTAATATGAATATATAAACTGTGTTATGGCCACATACAGATGGTAAATAGTTTTAACTGATGCTCAAGACACCTGGATAGATGTAATGTCCATTGCAGCTGTACTGTGATTATAGTCATTTTTGAGTGGGCTAAATGTACTGTTGTATAAACGGTGAATCCTGCAGATAGAAAACTATACATTTATTGAATATAAAGACAGATCTCTATTGTTACTGAATGTCATTTTAAGGAGAAAATGCAATCCGTTTAGCATCTCTACTAAATTTAACCAATCTGCCTACCATCCCTACCAGGGTAATGTAGCTGATAGGAAACTTAGTTTATATCTACATCTTCTTTATATCATACTGATTGACAACACTGTGTATTCCGTACCAGAGCAAGGAGAAACCCATTACATCCAAGGATTTGAGCTTTTTATTTAATGCATAGTAGCATAGTATATGACACACAGGAAAACATAGACTGGTGCTCATTGCAGAACAAATAATTTAGGCAACAGAGGACTTGTATTTGCCTTTTAAATGGGCACTTACCTGTTAAATCATGACTATATCTTCTCAATGGCATTAGCACTGAGGTTCTGTGACGTGTCTGCTGTGAATAGACAGATATATATAAATACTGACACTGTCCCTGCATGTGTTGATGAGCATTGAGCGCAGAAATCTGTTTTGTACGATGCAGTGGAGCACTAGAGTTTAATACTATGCCAAATATTCCTGTACATATGTATCAGAAAAATCTATAAGATTTATTGACCCATATATGCATTTATAAGACCATTAACATCAAACAAAAAAAAGTATTGAAAAAAATATGGAGATGGCAATCTCCGAACTCAGAAAATGCTACTTTAGTCTTTTAAGTGACTGACCCAGAGATCAGGAAAGTGAGTCAAATCATAATTCCTGGTCTATGTAGTTGTTCCAAGTCAATGGTTTATAAAGTATCATCTAAAATGTCATCATACCATCTGGAGGACCAATGGACCATGGACATTTTTTAACGTTACCATGTCCCTACGCAGGGTCAGGACCCACATTAGAAGTCAAGTGATCAGTTTCAACATCCTCCCATATACTTTCAATTTATAAAGCTCCTCCTACAAAAAAATGTTTACCCACAAGGCCATCTTCTTTTATGTTTTATCTAGCACATGGCTGAGCTTGCCCTTCGCATATATGAAATTGGACGCTGCCTCATCAGGGAGTGTTCTACACAAGTAAATAACTTGGTGTCTGTTCTTGCTCTGAGTAGGCACTAGATCAGGCATTGGAGCATTTGCCAACATTCCAGGGCACACGTGTAGGTAAATTGTCTGCAGATAGTATAGAAGACTGTCTTGTTCCCTCTTTGGCTTTTTCTTATTACTTAGTATATGGGCTGATATAGCATTGGGCCAGTGGAAGATATGAGATGTGGCCAACCTTCCACCTCTGGACAGTGTTTCAATTTACATCTGAGTATTCCTCAGGACCAGGGGGTCCCACAATGATCTCTTTTCTTACAACCAGTTAAGTGACAGAGACATTATAGGCCTGTCACATTGCAATGTATATCTAAAAGACACTAAAAGGTCAGAGGGTCCCATTAAAGAGCTACATCTGCATTTTGCATTTATTGAGTATTCAGTGGATAACTGATTCTGTGAGTTCTTTAGGTGATATGGTGTCTTCCTACGGAACTTTTCATTCATATTCTATTTTAAAATGTATTTTTAATGAGTTTTATTCTTTATTGTTATTCTTATACGTCCATGTTGATCCCATCATCCTACAGCTTGAGTTGAAATTTGGTTGTGCTGTTTTCTTTTTTCCACATGTACCTAAGTAAACATTTCTGGGAGAGCCAATTAACCTAGCTGCATGTTTTTGGAGATGTGGGGGAAATTGAAGTGCCTGGAGAAAACTTACACAAACGTTGGGAGAACATGCAAACTCCCTAAAGGTAGTTTCTTTCTTTTTTTTTAAAGCTTTAATCACACTCATTCCTTCTTTTACAAGTTGCAGATGATCATCTGAGTGCGGCTAGTGACCCGTGAAAAGTAATTACATATTACAGCGCTCTATCATTCTCTGAGCAGCTTTTGGCCGTCAATACAGAAATGGCCCCATAGGAAAAATGGAGGGAGTTGGGGTACGATTCTCAGTAGGCTCCCCCCCTCCTCCTCCGCCATCCTGAGCGCCTTTGAAGGCAAAATCCCGGCTTTTGCGTTTGATCTGGCTGCTTTTGTGGTGAGGCAGAGCGAGAGGAGCCTGCGCAGCTATCTCTGGCTCCGGGGTAAGGAAGCGCTTTGAAGAGTGTGGGATTATTCTGTTCCTCCCTCCTGGGATCGCACCGAGTCCTGCGTACTCAGGGCGAGGAAGATTTCAATTGCTGGATTACAGGCTCTGCTCCACTTAAAGAGATTTTCTCGTTCCCGAGGATTGCCACAATGTCACAGAGAAAAACATCCAGAGTCCTGCAGCTCTCAGGTAGTTTGAGGACGATGCAAAAAATGCCTTGTGGGCCCTTCCTGATGAGTTATTCATTGGACGCGTGCGAACATCCCGCAAAAAAACAAATACCAAGCAGGCTTATCCAGACAGCCTTCACTGGGCCAAATTTATTCACATGTCTAAAAACAAGAACCGACTCTAATGTCTCAGCTGGCAAACAATCATGTTCATCATCCAACTGTCATCTTCTGGCACAGGTTTCAATCTGGTGTCCCTGGGGCAAAACTGGAAACTTTTGTTTGAGACTTGCTATTAAAAAAGTATCTTTCATAATTCTAGGAGTACAGAAAAACGGGAGCATTGAATTTGCTTAAAAATATATATTTTTGTTCATTATGGGGTTTTAAATCACCTCTGCTTTATCGGGCCTTTAAAATGCTACCAGAGAGAGCGGATGGTGTGTTCAAAGAGATTTACAGGTATTGAAAAAATTTTAGATGCAGGTAACCTTTGAGATGTCAAAGGCAACTGGTGATCCTGCATAGAAGTCCCAACTATGTAGAGCAGTCCTTCTTGACCTTTGAAACATGAGGGAACCTCTTGAAATAACTTTCAGGTCTTCATGGAAGACCTTGTTTAATTACTATATCGACATATATCACAATGCATTATCGTGGTGGTCAGTGGAAAGAGTGCTTCTTACTTTACTGGCCATTGGGAAGAATGTCACCATTGGTTTTAGGTTAACTGGCCTGAGAGGTACAAATTGTTAATTGCTCAAAGAGCCCCCAGCAATTTCTGGAGAATCCCTAGGATTCAACAGAACCCTAGTTGAGAAACTAATTTTTTGAGAAGCTATGGATTTTTCCATTTTTTTTAACCATTTGGCATCCATGGCTCCATCCATTGGCAGATGTCGCCAACAAATGTCCTTCACCCGTGTTGTTACTGAACACGGAGGCACTCTCTTTGGGCAAAGGATTGGAAGTTGGCAAGGCTTAGCCATTGAGTCAGGAATGCCAGTGATAGTAGGGAATTATTTTCAGAGTAGGGAACAGTGTTGAGCTTTGTGCTGATATAAGTAAACCTATGGTTATGACTGCATTTTAAGGACCTTTAAAAATGTCCGGCAGGTCCTGTTTGAGGATCAGCTGATGGGCTTTTTTTCTGTACAATAGAAAAGGCTGAGATCAAGCCCATTTATTTTTCGTGCACATATAGCCTGGCACGTGGGATTTTTACCACTCCACCTGTGTTCCAGCATGTTAAAGAAGGTCTGTTGCACCTGAATTCCCACTTGTATGCATGCCATTAACCACCCTTGATGCTTACCTAATTTAGGTTGGGTCCAGGTTACACTTTTCAATTACCTTCCATACACTCGACAGATCTTTCATGCATTCAGAAATTTCTGCCAAAAGCCTGTTAGAAGATGATGTCATAGTTGCATGAGGGTCACATGACACGTTGAAGAACACTTCATGTTCTCAGTATGATGGATAGAGCGGCACATATGGTTGACAGCCACTTTTATGCTGCCTGTGGCAACGTTCCAGCCAAACAACAAGTTCATAGCTACGGTAAATTATACAGGCCGCCAATTTGTCACTTTATTTTCGACTTGCTGTAGGAGATGATGGAAAAAGAAAAAAAAATACTTTAAAAGCATACAAAAAATTATTTTTTCAGAAAGCCAGAATTGCTGATGCAACAAGTTTGCACCTTGGACTGAAGAATTACCCAGAACAATGGTTGCAGGAGGCAATGAATTAATTAAAAGACCATTAAGTGACTGACATTAGATCCTTCAAAATTTTTTTAGTATTTGTAGACCTTAAAAAAATTTGCATTTCCTTCTAATCCAACAGGTGGCAGTTTAGGTTTAGTTACATATTTTCCAGGCTATACCTTTGCGTCTTTAATTCAAATTTGCCATTTTGCCAATTCAGCATAATAACAAACTTGATCAACACTTCCATTACCACTAATACCATCAGCATGTTCCCCTGTTGCCCTGCTGAATCTAATTCCTTTGTAGGTTCCATTTTTGGTTACAGTTAAAGCCTAAATAGTATTAATAGTCTTCTGCTTTCACTCACATGACAGTGTTTAAGTCAGCATTTGGCCCCTGAGCACAGCATTGTACGAGGAAGTGGAGAGGGTCATGTGTTCCCCATGCCTAGAACTAAACGAACTAAGCAATGGAGGATAGATAAAGGTGAATATCTAGGGGATAGGTAAACTGGTAAAAGAACCTGTCCTGCCTTTTAAAGCTTGTTGTTTACACAGCCCAATAGCTGAACCCAGGCAACTTCCATTTTTTTAATGGGTAGCCAGCAGTAGCATTCTCATCATTTATTAAGGTTTTTATTCAGATGTTCTTTCACATGCAATATTATTTTTTTTTTTTAATTTTTGCCTTTGAATCCCAATGCTCTATACATCTTTGGTCCAACACCACCAAATCATTAAAATGTCCCCACAGTGCTTTTAATTAGTTGGACAGTCCACAAGTGGCAAATATTGACAGATCTGCTGCATTTCATCTAAATTTTTATTAAAGTGTCCTTTATATGACAGCCCAGAATAATATTCTTGGTGAAGGATACGATTTCGCTGCCACTGGAAAATGTTGTTTTGGGGAACCATGCTTAAAGCTGCATGTTTTTTTTCCCCTCGCAGCTTGCAAGGCCATAAAATCTGTTTAATTCAGGATTCGGTTCCTCGTGTTGGCTTTATTTGATGTTACTGTGAGGAAAAAAGTAGAATTAAACTGAAGTCGAGATTTATCAAGTGTTTGTCAAAAGCTGTTGACGGTAATGGGATTGGATTTTCGAATGCGGCAGCGTCGTCTTGATATGTTTCTGCAGTGCTTGTATTGTAACTGAGCCCTTGCTGAGAGGATTTGTAAAGAAAAAGGAAGAGAAAACATATATATAATAACAATGTATTTGTCTAGTAATTCCCCTGAAGACAGAGCCTTCGATGATAAAACTATACGGCATACAATGCAAAAATCAGCAAGAGATAGATAATTTTTTTTATAAAGATTGAGTGAAATTGGGGACATTTTCCAATTGGCTGTGTGGTGCCTATACTTTTGTTTCCAGTTTTGGGGCCCCCGTGTGTTGTTTTCTGCACCAGACTTTTGGCACCCATAGAACACATAGAAGTTAAAGTGGAGCTAAAGTCAACTATCCACGTTCCATCACAAGGTGCCACCATCTTCCTTCTCTTCTTCCTATTACAGACAATCTTCTGCCATGCCAGGATGTTGTAGCTTGTAATTCCCACCGGCGTCATTCATCCTGGCACATGCAAGGAAACTTTAGTTTCACTTTAAACTAAAGCTCCCCTTATCATCCTTGATTTTTTAGGCATTCCTATTATTACACCTTACAAGTCACACCGATGCATGACGGTTGGGTCTTGCTTGCACGGAGTGCCAGATAGGGCGCTCCAGAACAAATTGGTGTGGTCCGACCTTAATATTTAAAAAGAGTCATTTTTTACTTTTTGTTTTTCAATGCAGACAACAGGTTTTTTTTGTAAAACAGAGGAGACTTTAAGTTTGGTAAAGTTCCTTTACTGCCTGATGGGTATTTGTTCTATATTGTACACCAAGCTGCTCATGTGCAGCTCAGTGTACAGGTTTGGAGCCATTCTGTACCATGATTTAATGCTCACTGGGGCCTGTAACTCCAATGCACACTTTTGGGAGATGGCACATCCTGGCCCAGCCAAACGAGGCTGAAAATGCCAAACATGGAAGCCTTGTCAATGGATTAGCAGCCCCAATATTGCAGTAATAGAAAGGATCCTTTTGCTAGGTAACTTGAAATATCATACTGTCCATAATTACACTATATACCAAAAAAATGGAGGCCCCAAACTTTCCATTTACTCTCAAGGGCATCAGTTGAGACACCTCTAAACTTCATAGGTTGTCCACTACTGCTTTAACACAAAGCTGTCCTTACCCCTAAATAATTCCCAACACCATAATATCCTGCATTGGAATTCCCATCCTATGTTTGGAGCAGGCACACCTAAACCTAATAATCCTCTCTCGTAAAGCACCGGCACCAGGAAATATTGATCCAGTATGGCAAATGTTAAAGAGAGTGCATACAAATTAAAGATAGGGTGATTGTGTTATTTTCATGTAGGCACAATGACAAGTAACCATGAAGAAGTAATGAAAAAGTGTATTTATATGCAACACCCCCTGTTCTCTTATCACAATACCTTCTGCTTGGGATCCATACCTTTCCCATAGGTTTTCCCATAGCTCTGCACGTACAGGATCATGACATCCCCTTCCTCCCTATTCTCATAAAAACAATGTGTCACATTGATATGCAGGGCCTGCAGTCACAGACAAATACTATTCATATTGAAGCTCTATGGGGACTGCCCTGACAATGCAGCGATGCAAAGTGAAGTATAGAGCCACAATAGAGAGTATTTCGAGGTGGCCCCATTGGGAAGAAATGCCAAGAGATCATGGCTTATATCATGGTATATTGTATTATTGTAGGTAAATTGATCAGGCAGGGCTCTTTTCTCCTCCTAGGTCATTTTATATTTGCTGTATTTGCAGGTTTGTCATCTGCAGGATCTACTTATTGTAGAGCATTGTATAATATGTTGGTGATTTACACAATGGGTACTCAATTGGTAAATCCAAAGAAATCCTATATTATTTTCAGAAAAATGTAAGCTTTCTCCATACAATGAAACTGGTGTTCAAAGTGACAAAACCCTCCAGCATAGGTAAAATCTCTGTGAATATTGGTAGTGAACCTGCTTTCTGTATCTAGGAGGAATCATTCACCTTGTTTCTAGACAAATTGAACATTTGACCCCCAAGAAATATAAATCTGTATTAAAGTATCGCATCAGCTTCTTGATGATGGAGAATATGAGGATGGTGCGATGGCTTAGGCAAGGAAGCAGCAAGATATTGCAGTGATGGGGTCTGGTACTCGCCCCCACCAGTAGTATTGCATGGTGTCATATATTTCCCCCTTTGCTTATGTGGGTTTCTCTCCTTGTTCAACAATGCCCTTCTACTATTCATTAACGTACCAGTAGGTCAATCCCAGTATGAAAAACTAGAACCTTGAAACCAAGGACAGCTGGCTAGTGTGTCAGTTGGGAATGAGAACAGATGGGGGTCTCAGGTGAGGCACATAGTCAGCAAGTAATTGAACAGTAATAAAATATCACCAGGCTATATGGGGCCTCACAGCTGCCTTTATATCCAGAATAATCTCTGAAACTGCTATGGCATTCAGTGGCGTTCCTCTTCTAAAATGAAACTTGGTATTGTACATTGTTAAACTTCAAAATAAGAGAGTGGAAAGCGATTTCTATTTTTATATCACATATTGCTGCTTTGAGAATGTCTCTCTGAAGCAATTCCATTGACTGAAATAAAAAGGAAAACGACTTTACCAACTTTATATTTTTTCACCTTTCAAATTGGGATTTGTTGATCCCGGAGATTGGTTTTATATCTCAAATGGTGCACATGTGCATGGTAATGCAGGCATGTCTGCTAACTGCAAAAAAACTGCCCTGGCTTGCTGGATATATACAGTAGGGTCTTAGGTGAAAGATAAAAATAGAAAGGAATATACTAAGGGCCAACATGGATGATCAATATTTGCTATTTGGAATGATCGTTGGTAAATGATTTGGGTTAATGTGAAACACTTTACTAATAGACTATTGGCTACTGCCGAGCAGCCGGTCTACCTCTATGTAGAAGGTAGGGGTGAGGACAAACGAAAGGCTTCCTACCTAGAGGATAGCAATAGCAGCCATTATCAGTTAATTATTTATCCATCATGGATGATCACTAAACAATGGTCACTGGATGCCTTTGTGATGCTAGAAGCTTCTCATCTGAGAATACCTGAGATTCTCACTTCAAATTATCTCAGGCAGCAAAAATGTGGCGGCTGTATAGTCTTTTTGGCACAGGTTGTATGGGCATTAAAATATACTGTAGACCTGTTGATAAGGTGCTTGATCAAAGGTCAGGCTAATGTGCCTCTCCAGTCAAAGGCAATGGGTGGGGAAAATAACCAAGAAATTTGCCCAATTGCAGTAGAGAACCATAAGGTTATCAGCCTGTCTGTAAAGATTGGTAGAGCTGTGTAAAGAGAGAAGTATTAATCTTCTGCAAAGTAAAAACTCACTTATGCACTTTGTGCTTAGTTTTTGCACACCTCACCATCTAACCTATATAAAATTGCCAAAGGTCAATTTATTAAACCTTGTGGATTATTATGGAGTTGACCCCGCACTTTGCAATTTTACCAGCCTTCTCTCTTCTGGAAATACTGTCCACAAGATTTTCCACTGGGCCTTTGGGAATTCAAGCCCATGCATTCAAAAAAGCATCTGTAAGGTCGGGTTATGATGTTGGTTCTTCCCAGTTTTATCCAATAGGGTTGAGATTAAGATTCAGCTCAGGCCTCTCACTTTTGCCCTAAATATACATATCAAACCACGTCTTTTATAGAGCTATCTTTGTGGAAAAGGGCACAACCATGCTGGAAAAGAAAAGGACCTTCTTCAGACTGTTGCATCAAGGTTGGATATGGTTGGTCCTGCTTACTGTAGCATTAACAGTACTATTACCTAAAATCATCTAAACTAAATAACTTGAAGTTTAACTTGGTTAAAATGAGTTGTCTCGCATATTTGTGTTAAACCTACACAGAGTATTACAAAGTTTTCCCTAAACTCCTAAAACTTTTTTTTTCTCTTTTAAAGTCTAAGTAGCTTCTAAATTGGGTCCTCTCCCCTTCGATAAGCTGGAGTTGAATTTTGCAGAGTGATACGGTGGCATAATATTATTACCATTTGGAAATTACATGTTACTCGGCAATAAGATGTCAACTTGAGATTAATTCTCTGCTATTAACAATAATTAATTGCGGATGTGACACACCAAGGCCATTAGGGGTTTATCCAATAAGGCTATAAGATTAAAAGCTGGAGGATAAATATTTTTAGTAGGATTTGTGCGGGTATAAAGTTTTATTAGCGTTGCAAGCAGCAGTGTACAGAGCTGGAATGAGCAGCACAAGGCAAACAACCCGCCTAATTGACAATTTATCGCCAAGCCATTTGAGTCCATCACATTTTCCACACCCAGAAACCTCACACTGTTCCCTGAATTTTAACTCCAAAGGTGCCATTGCACACTAAATCTCTGCATTCAATGGCTAAGAAGCCACTTGTGGTTCTTGGTGCTCTTGGGCATGCTCTCAGCAAAGCTGACTTGGTAGAGTTATGACCCAATCAAAACCGCTAAATACATTGTTAAAAATTCATATATGTCAACTCTCTTAAGAGTCTTTGATGCCCATGCAAGTTAGGTAGTATAGCTTGGTCAAGGACATGCCCCAAGGTGTGACTGGAAAATGTAGAAGAAGAAAACTGAGGAAGTCAACCTATAGACTCCTCCTTCCCATAAGTATGCTTATAACACACTTGTGCACAACATTGAAACCATTATTGGCTCATTATTGAGTCCCTCAACCATTACTGGAACCATTATTGAGTCAATTTCTTCTAGACCCTTACAGAATGTGCTTGGGGGCAGCTAAAACAGGGACAGAATTAGGGAAACCGAACTAGATACAGGTACGATGTTACTACATTGTCATGGTATCACCCATGTTGACTTTCTTCTACCATGGTCCAGCTTTCTTCTACCAATGGTGGAAGGTCAATTTGGTTTAGTGCCTTCGTGTGATTTTCTATTTATTTTCTGGGAGCTTTGAAACCCCTGGCAGTCTATCATGCAAACATTGGATTCAGCTAGGAAAGTTAAGCAGTTATAGACATTTACCCATGCCTCATAACCAAACACTGACTCAAGACTTACATACCAAAGCTTCCTATGTTTCACTGCTTGCAAAGCATTTAGCAAATACTGAAAATAAAGAGTGCCTTTGAAGGGTTGTCTTCTCTAAACTCCCTGCGCTTACATGGTGATCACTGACCTGGAACAACCACCTAACCTGTGAATAAGATCTCTCAACTTGCATTCTTGCTGTGGGTCAATGACACGCTAAGTGCAGAAAGCTAACTGCACTTCTTTTCAGTAAGATTGCTAAGTGAAGCTCTTGGTGAATTCAATCATCAATATAGTATTTTTTTTTTTAATTGAGTCTGAAAAATTAAAACTTCTGTTGGCATTTGGTAGTGATTTGCTAATGGCCACTGCTGCTAATGTTTATCTTAACTGCATTATCTTTATTTGCTGTTTGTTCCTGTACGCGTAAAATAGCAATCAATAAAGTTAACTACAAATTAAAAAGTAGAATCTTTTAAAGTTTACTATAAGCAACAGTGCACGGCTTGTCTCGGTATCACCCAACTTGTAAAAGCGACGTGGTATAACCAATATGAGCTGTATTTTTACCTATTTAGCAATTTCAAAGCCCTAGAAGCGCCGCCTGGAGTATGGAGTTTTAAAGGGAGCTCTTTCATGTTTTCAGTTATGTACCACTTTAATCAGTGCTAGGGAATAGGCTTTGATTATATCATTAGGATTGTCATCCTGGGTTAAACTAATGATGTACGGAAGATGGAGAAAAAAAGACTTGTAAAATTGCTTGTCTTATTGGTAGCTGCATAAATTAGCTTTAAAGTGGAACTCCATGTTGTGCTGTTCAGATCTATAATAGCTCAGCGCAAATTTTCCTGGATATTTGCTGCTTTTCAAGGCTAAATGCCTTTGTCTGGTGTTGAATTTTCAATTGTAGTCCATTAGTGGGGCTAGTCCTCTTAAATAGTTTGTATGTGAATAGGTAGGAACTAGGTGAATAGGCACCAGAGCAGCAGAATTTTTAAAAAGGTTTGTTGGACTTCTTCATCTCCCCCCCGCTGTACAGTCGGGCTCCATCTTCAGCCAATAAATAGGTTTTTGAGAAGGGTGAGGTGGAGAAAGTTGTGGTGAGCAAATACAAGCATCAGGGGTACACTTTATTGGGTTTTTGTGCATTTTATTTACAGGGCTGTATACATGTCGAAAAAGGGACACATGAGGAAGGACAAGTTAGCTCCCAACTGCCCATTTTTGGAACCAACCATGTGTTGAGCGAAACATAAAAGTGTTAGTATACCCATGCATCTTATGGGGTCTACTCCTCTAAAAAAGAATTGTAGCCTTTTATCTTGCTAAAGTTTAGCTTCAATGGGTAAGTATACTCTTAGACAAAGAAGACTTACCCACTCTGTCTAGTGCCTCTGATCTAAATGAACACCCTTCCCCAACCTGGGTACCTACTTACCTGGGTAGATGGCTAACAATGTTGACATCCTTCAACTAAAGTTTTCACTGCAAGCTATGGATGTGCTACAAGCCCTTGTGACTTCCATGGGTCTATCTTCTAAAGGTGATTGACACCCATGACAAACAATCTTGCTTGTCTTGGGTGAAAATTTAGCATGTGTACAGCCCTTGATGTTGTTCATCAGTCTGCGATAGCATATACTCCCTTCTCCCTTCAACATAGAATAGTGATGTGTGTACACCGCTGGTTTGTTACTTACCATTGGAAATGACCATGAAAAACTGTTTTCAGAAACGGACATGTATCCAGTGTCTGTACAGGCCTTAAGGGTCTCCAGTCTCGGAAGATAACTCTATAAAAAGCGTGAAAGGCTGTAAAATTTGGCCCAAGGTTGTAAACAATGGTCCAGACCCATACTGTCCTACACTTCTCAAAAACCAAATCAGGAAGGATGTTCATTTAGATAAGAAGGCTTTGGCAGGGTGGACAAGTTTCCAACTTCTTTATTTACATTAAATTGCAAAGGAAGAATGCAGAAGAGGTATTTAGGAATATTTTTTTTTTTCAGCAGAAGCATGATTTAATAAAATATCCTGCACCATTTCTTTGTTCAGAGGAAGTAACTACTGCCATTTTGTCGGCTGAACTGACAGTCGGCCTGCTAATCTACATGGTAGTCACATCATGGCCAATGCACCGTGAACTAAACCATTGTGCGCCTTCCATGGTAATACAGTCCAGTCCGAAGCTTACAAATATGAGTTATTTATTCTTTGTTTAAAGGATTGACTACACAAAGAAGCCTTTGTGATTAATAAGAGAATTATTAAAGTTTTACCAGGAATGGAGCAAATGATTGATGTTTCATCTAAGCGATCATCTTCTTTCAATAGGCCTCTGGTGCCATACATTTTAAGTGTGTACGGTGTTGTATAGCTGTCATACTTAACAACAGAAAGCAATTTGTTTTGTATCTACGTATGAACTCTAACCAGAACTTGCCTTCCACTTATATCACTTCCTTTAACTGAAATATGATTGGTTGGTGTGATGCTCCGTGTTCATATTGCTTCTTAAAACCTTGTTCAAAAATAATTTGAGATTATACTCTTGCTTTCTATTTCAGAGATAAGATTTATGAAATGCTGAGTATAAAAAATAAAAACATTGCCAAACATTGGCTTATGTATTTCCAAAAGCCCATAGGATAGGGCATGTGGGCATGACCACCAATATCCAATGAGGGGTTGGTATTCTTTCAGCCTCTTTAAAAAAGTGATAAATGTATTCCAATTGGCTGCTGTGATGGACTTCCATTTTCTTCTTTCAGTTTTTATATATCATCTCCGTAGGGCTAAAAAACCTTTAGTCGATAAAGTTAAATCTCTTCTTATATGTTCGCTGCAGCTGCCAATTTATTCTCACAGTAGGAGATGGGGTGGAAATTCCTTCGTGATTCCAAAATGGCAATCGGATTAATTCCCTGGATAGGATCCTCCTCTAATGAATTCTAATAATTATGGCTGTGAATCCTGTCTCTCGTGAGAAAGGCATCTTCTTATATTTAAATATAAAAAGAATACTTAAGGATTTTACCTTAAGCAAAAGAAAATTATTTTCTGCTGCAGGTAACTCACTTTTAGCCAAATGATTGGACTTTTTTTTAAAGAGGTAAAAAGTGATCAACATTAGCAACAAGTTGACACTAACCTTACTGACATAAGTGTCACTGGTAAAATACAATCAGTCCCTAAATTCCTTGAAGATCATGAAAAAAACATTAGTTTTTTTAGTTAGTTTTAGGATAACTACAAGTGTCAAAGGTTCTTGCCTTATTAAAGAAGTCCTGGGTAAACTTTAAAGCTGAACTCCAGCCAAAAACCATACGTACATACACATGCATACATATATAGGTAAAATAGACACGTGAACTAACTTACATGCCAAATAATTTATAGTTCTGTGATTCATTCACCTCTGTTAGAAAGCACAAATTGAAGTGTAACTCAACATTTCCTTTTGAGTAAGACCTTTTAGAGACTTGTAGCCACTGCTGCTATGTGCCCTGGAATAACAGACCCCACTGCAGGTCAATGAGTTTGCATGCATTGCCCTTGTGTTTTCAGTAGCAGTGCCGTTCAGAGAAGCCAAGAAGCAACTGTGCAGCCAAACACAACATGTTGCTTTCAGAAACCGTGCCGCAACCCCACAGCAGCGTAAAAAAGTGTGCTCAATATGTTTGTCAACCACTCCTATCAGGTAAAGTGGACCAGTTGAGCTTTTGGTAAACCACAAGTCTGAAAGGAGCCTTAAGGTATATAGGGTCATTATGGCTCCATTAATAAGTGATTGAGCTTTGAAGGAACAGAAGCACAGTGATAAGTCATCACTCCCTTTCCGCCACTATTTTCCTTGCTTGTACATGTTCCAGCAGACCCTATTAGGTTTCTAGTACTGCCTTTGCCTCTGCTGCTGTAGGGGATGACAAGAGACGGAAGACAAATTCAGATACTTTTGCTAGCTGTAAGGGATTTATTTCATTTAAAAAAAATAACTTGAAACTGTTTTTCTTTACCAGCTTCAGCTTTACAAGTGAAATTTCAGGTGTTGGTTGAGTCATTTGCTTCTTTGTTACTTGAATAAAGAACACACAGGAATTACTTTTGGCTCTGTTCCTGCTCACCTTGAAATTTTTAAGTGTTCCAGACACTTTGGGTGTTCCCACAGCTTGTCTCCTTTTCCATTTTATTACCCAATAAAAAAAATCCTTGCTCAAAGCTATTCCTCTATCTCTAAAAAATGAGGTATGTAGATCTAAATCCATTGGGCTCTAGTCTACACTACTTGGACATGGTGCCCAGGGAAGTGGCCCCTGCTACTCATTCACATTGTAAAACAGCTGACAGTTTAATATTAAATAGGACAGATTTCCTTCAATGAAACCCTCTTACAGAAAGACCAGCCTATATGAAAACCGTAATAATTTCAGGCAGGGTTGTTGGACATGTAATTTCCTGGCTTAAGAACAATAGTTTTACAAGACAGAACGAAGGCCTTTTATCCCCAATTAAATGAATACAGATTATGGAGCGTTGGAGAGGTCAGGAAGCCCCTGTGTGTCAGTGGCATTGCATATAGTGCTGTTTTTTTATGACAATGAATGGAAGAAATAAGTCTTAGTGGCATGTGATTGTGTGCAAGCTAATTCCTCTCTGCTATCCATGCTTCTATGGGGTGTAATTAGAATTTATAATAGGATTTAATTGATTGGACATGCTTAGGCTGCGATAAGATTAAAGGGATTTAAATCTCATAATATTTATGACAGGGGGCAAGTTGGAATGGGTAACCGGTGTTCCAGGAAGAGGGTGTTGCAGTAACTGAAGTCTGCATTAGCTGCTTTATTTAAAGGTCTTGTAAACTTGGTTTTGAATCTGGTTTAGAAAAAAATAGAATTTAAATATAACAGCTTATGTGTGTCCATTCAATGAGTGGTGAAAAATGATGGCATATTATTACAGTACAGTGTAGGAGATAGCCAGTGAATGAGTATTGGCCACTGCAGGAGGGAGGAGAGTTTTTGCCCTTCATGGGCAAAGTGACTGCTCCTGGAAATGGCATGCCCAAAAACCTTATTCTAACTTAATTTTGCCCCTGTGCCTTTCATTCCAACTATGACACCACCAACAAAACCAGGTATGGAGGAACATGTTACCTTTTTCATTGTAAAGGTGCTGTGGTCTACCAGGGGGGAGGCATCAACACTCATACTGCCATTTTAACGTCAATTGCGGAATAGGAAGAAGCAGCAAGAAAGCAATGATCAGGTGAGTATAGAGGAGGGTCAAGGAGCCCATGGGCAGCCTGGTTTATTAAAGTTATCCAAGACTGGAGAGGATAGACCATCATGGAAAACCTGAGTGATCTATCAAACCTGGAATCTGGTCCAGGGTTGAAAGCATTTGCTAACTAGTAACAAAGGATTTTTAAGAAATCCCTTCCAGATTTGCTGAATCACCCAAGCATTTCATTGATAGTCTAACTTCTCCAATTTTGGAGAGCGTTAACAAATTAGACCCAATGCCTCTGCTTTCAGTGAGAATTGTGACATTATCTGTTGTATATTGCAGTAGCAAAACTCAAAAACATTTTGGTAAAGGAAAACTGTAATGATTGGGGTGAGTTTAGTTTTGGTTTCCATTAAACTCATAAGTTTTTGGTATATCAATTCCTCTTGGTTCATGTAACTTGGAGTGAGGCAGAGATGTGTCCTTTAAATTTGCCTTACTTTGTGCTAAATGTATTCGGTCTCAGAGGTATTATAACATCTGTGTAATACTGGGATCTATTAAACCAGCCTTTAGTGATATATGAATCCACCATTACCCCAGGCAGCACATGTGTGGGAATCATAATAACTTCCCATAAGAGGAATCCAGACAAGAAACTAATTTGTCTCCTTTATTATCTGTAGGGTAAGGTAGGATTAATGTTGGCTATAGATGTACAAGGTTAATCGTAGGCATGATACATCTATCCCTGAGCACTGTTTCTCAGCTGCTGGTCCCATAAATATGTATGTTCAATTGAGAGGAGTGTACAGGTTATTGGAGTGGGATGATAGGGCCAAATGGCCACAATTGTCACATGGTTGCCCAAACCTCCCCAGGGTCTGTTAGCCATTGGTGGCCGAAGGAACTATACACATAATATCATCAGACCTAAGCCATCTCATATGAATGCAAATATCTAATTACAACAGCATAAGTCGAGGACTTTGATATTAGAACTGATGCATATAGGGCTTTCTACATAAGCACTTCTTTGTTGCTGTTTCACCGTTTTTTTATCCAGTTCCTAACAAGGACTGTAAAAAGTGCCATATTTTCGAGTGCCACAGTAAGACATGGTGGGTAATATAATTTTTAAGCATATATTTGTAAATTAATATAATTCAATAACGTAATAGCAGTGTGAGCCTTTTACAAGTATTTATGAAGCAAGCACTATACATTTTCCTTATCCTAGCATCAAATTGAGTCCCATTGTAAAATATAGCACTCCTTGCCTCCTTGCCAGAGGTAAAAGGAACTATGGGTAGTTCCCGGCTGACTTAATGTTTTTTTATCATTTGTTAATGATAATGGGCTGAACCTGCCAATAATAAGGCACAGGGACTGCAACAGATGATCAGGGTTCTAGCATTACCCTATAAAAGATATAAAAACATCTGTCATTTTTGGAGATAAATCTTCACTTCTTGCCCAGTGAAGCCATTGTCACCTAAAGAATAAATGATGAAAAATCAGGGATCCTAATTCCCCAATCTATTTAAAAAGATATAAAAAAAAAGTTTAGGTTAGACATCATACACTTTAAAGCTTACATTTAAAATGCTTCTATTTTGCATTCCCTGGCACCTTTCTTATGCCGCATTATTATGCATTAAATGACTTTGCATAGTGACCACCCCTAGGTAACATCCACATATCATAAGGAGCTTCCATGACTGAAAGAACTAAAAAATAATTGCATGAAAGGGGTCAGCCAGAGAGATTGAAGCCAGGAGTAGGAGATCCTGATCATCCTCCTACCAGGAAAAAGGGGGCCCCTAATGTGCTGTAGCTTTTCATGCACCCTTGCATAAAATCAAATAAAGCAATTTCAGAATGGGATAAGATCATGTAAATCTGTGCAAGATAACAGGAAAGTCCTCTACCCCAACACTGTGCATGGTGGATGGCATTATATTGATTGCTTTGGACATCAATGATGCTTATTTTTGGCTTGTTTTTCCTCCAATTGAACTATATGGAAGACAGAAATGTTTGCTTTAAGCATTGGATGAGGAATAATTAGGAGATGTTTTTTCTTTTTGTTTTCTTTACCGTTGACTTTAAATCTAGTTTTATTTTGAGCCTGACAGGGTCACTTTAACCTCTTTACAAGGGCTGGATCTAATGGGGTGAAAGACTTGAGTTTATAATTTTAAATTGCTGCAAGAGGTGAATTTTAATTAGTTTAAGAGGCACATTACCATAAATTGGCTTAATTGAAAAGCAGTGGTGATGTTTATAATCCCTACAGTTTACATCATATTTTTCACTTTAACACTACGGGTACACTAGAGCGTAGATGACAGAAGGGTGACTGAAAGCTTACATAACTGTAAAGATATTAACAATAAGACCTATTCGGAGGATCGCAGAATTACTAATCAATATTAGTCGGGCTTCAACTGTGATGACTCCATTTTTACAGTGAGTCATTAATCTAATTGAATCCATAAGAACGGACATGTCTCGGAAAGGCTATACAGAATTTTGTGTCACAATCTATAGGAAAGGGAAAGCTTATTAGGAGATGGGATGCCCATGATCTCCGGTGGTGTAGCCTGTGGTCACAATGCCTGAAGCAAGGCCAGGAGAAGGTCATTTTTTGCCATGTTACTCGTTAATAAGAAGCATCTGTCTCCGGTAAAGAATGGAACGCTGAGCTTAATGAGGAACCCAGCTGTTTAAAGCATTGTCTGCCCCACCGGGATGTTTTGATCCCATTTATAGACAGAGACCTGGACCCAGGGGTGGCTATGTGGAAAGGAGGAAGTGCTGATAAAGAATTGGAAGGCCATTACTTAAAACATACATGCAACAAAAAGAACCTAAAAAAACACCAAGTCAGGAAAATAAAATCATTGCAGCATTTAATAGATGAGAAGCTGCCACTTATACGGCTATAGGGTCAGGCCCTGAGTCATTTCATCTGTACACGGTTTTGCACAAAGGACAGACCTGCTGTTGTACTGAAAGCTAATGTCCTCTTAATCATGGGTCCTGGCCATCCTTAGTGGATAGCAGAATGTCAAGAGGCAACGTCATGAACGGGAGTTCATTGTTAGAAATACAATGAAATAAAAGGTTGAGAAAAATTCAAGTGCCAGTTAACTAGTGTTTTTTATTTTGTTGTGCTTGTTTTTTTTAACTCAAGTACTTTTTTTGTGTCTAAAATGACCAAATAATAAATATACAATCACAGAATTGTTAATAATAAAAATGTTAGCCAACCTTTAAATATCTTCTACAATTCTAATTCTTATAGAGATAGGGAGATCCATTATGCAGATTTAAACAAAGGCAGAGTAGAGTATGGTGATGTAAATGCAGAAAAGAAGTGGAGCATAGGGGAGGATGGCATGAAGAATGAGTGGAGGAGAGGATGGCATGAAGAAGGAGCAGAGGAAAGGATGGCATGAGAATGGAGCAGAGGAGAGCATGACACAATGAAATAACAGCGGATGACATGATTGAGGTACAGAGGATAGGATAATTTAAGAAATGACCAGAGGATATAGTGACATGATGAAGCAGCAAAGAAAAAGATGCCACATGAGGGAAGAAAAGAGGAGAGGATGACATGAGTGAGGAACAGATGAGAAGATAACATGAGGGAGTTGTGGAGGATAGGATAAAAGAAGAAATGGCCAGGGGAGATAGTGACATGATGAAGCAGCAAAGGAAAGCTTGTCACATGAGGGAAGAAAAGAGGAGAGGATGACATGAGGGAGGAGCAGAGGAGAGGATGATAACATAAAGGAGGTGTAGAGGATTGGATACCTAAAGAAATGGCCAGAGGAGGTAGTGGCATGATGAAGCAGCTAAGGAAAGGATGTCACGTGAGGGAGGAGCAGAGGAGAGAATGACATGAGTGAGGAGCAGCATGTGTAAGAATCAGTAAAGGAAGATGAAGGAAAAAAGGATATTGATTAGAAGTTAAGCAATGGAGGATTATGATGCAAGGCCACAGGTAGATTCAGAAAGGTGAAAAGAATCATAGCAAAGTGAAGTACAGAGGATGATAACTTTGGTGATGATGATAGGTAGGTGCACTGCAGGGGAGGATGATGGTGATGCCAAGGCACAGTTGATAATAGTGACAGGATGGTATAGATCAGAGGAGACAGCTCCTGTGCTTGCACTCTCAATTTCTTTAACAAGCTCCCCTCCGTCACCACATTATAGCTCCCTATTATATAGCTCACAGAGGAGGAGATTTTCCTACAGTGCTGTGTTTGTTCTTCCTATACATCCAGCACCTCCTTCCATTGTCCCTCTCCGTCACACATCTCTGCTCTAAGCACCTCTATCCTAGTATGTGGCAGAGAAAGCTGAATGACAATATGAGTTTATGTTATTCCGAGCAGTACAACTCTAATAATCGCTTAATGTGTCTACAATACACCTGGCACTGCCCATGTTGTTTTGTGCTGACACAGTGGGATTGGTAGTGCTCTGCCAGTACCACAAGCCAGCGCTGTTCTATGTATAGACAGCTTTGGCAGAGAAGTGTGTTTCCAGGGAGCGTGGCACTGCCAGTGCTGTCTTTCATGAATACCACTTGTACCCTTGGCAGTGGCAACTTGGCTCAAAACATAGGAAACGGTCACTGCGTCATTGTGCCATTTTGAAGGACAATAGTGGGATTTCAGTTTACACTGCAGATAATAAATGACTCAAAATAACCCACTTATAAACGTTTAAGCCAAATGCTGCATGAGAATAACAGAACAATAAAGTGTAACTGTGATAACGCACCTCAATATAATGTGAAACACATTTATAGGAGCTTTTATACCTGCTAAAATAAAACGATTGGTAAAGTAATGAAAATACTACTGTGACTCTTCTAACTGTGCAGTTTTTAGAGACCTTACTTCTGCAGATTTGTGCCAAAGCATTGCCCTCTACCTGTTCATTAGACTACTGGTGGACATCACCATACTGGTGACCAGCATAAAATCCCTCGCCCACGTAAGCAATCTAGCACCTTCTTCTCTGGCCCCTTAGCCTACAAAGCAAGTATTTTTACTGCAAATCTAATTTTTAGATGACATGTAACTAATCAATGTAAAGGCAGACTGCTAAACTAAATAATGATTTCAAGTTGAACTCTATACATTTGAAGTCCATAATTATACAGTAAATGGTTTATTGCAAAAGGGTTATAGATTTGGTTCAGTTAGATTTAGGAGCCAGATAGATTATTAGATGGCACAGCTATGTCCTAAATTTGGAAATGCTGAAATGTTTGCATTTAAGTGGCAAAGTTGGGTCCCAGACCCATCCTTGTATGCTAGTTGACAATACAAGCGCAGCAGAACCATCCATGGTGGGACCTTCTATGCACTAGAACCATCCGTGGTAGGACCTTCTATGCACTAGAACCATCCATGGTGGGACCTTCTATGCACTAGAACCATCCGTGGTAGGACCTTCTATGCACTAGAACCATCCATGGTGGGACCTTCTATGCGCTTAAACCATTCATGGTGGGACCTTCTATGCGCTCAAACCATCCATGGTGGGACCTTCTATGCGCTCTAACCATCCATGGTGGGACTTTCTATGCACTCGAACCATCTGCGGTGAGACCATCCATGATTGTTTGAGTGCTGCCCATCCAGTCTTTGTTCTCCTGTACATAGGATAACATAAAAAAGAAATCTTAATGTACTCTACTGAAAGCTCGCATTGAGGGTAACCCAAGACTTCCTGACTTGGCTAATTGATAGGAAAATTTCACCCCATACAGCCCTATACCTGGCAGAGGATAAATGATCCTGGCAGAAAAACCATGTAACCATGACTTTTATTCGAGAATTCCATTAAAAAAGTATCACTCCTGCTGTCATTTTTCCAAGGCATTGGAACCTCTACATTCAAGACTGTGTTTAAAATATAAGCTTCATTACGAGAGGAAATGTCTGCATTAGGCACAGAGGCAATATGCCATTGTTCTCAGTTTATGGTTTCAGCACCATGGACAGCATAGAAGAAATCCAGCTCACCCTCAAAACATAATCTATGTATACGGGCTCCCTTTCATGTTTCTGGACAGATAAAACACTGAGGGGGTATGCTTATTGGTCAATAGACAGATATTTTATTACATACAACCCTATATCGTATTTTTACCCATGTTGTAAATCCTGTTTATTAATAATAAGAAGAAGAATGTCTATCCAGCAAGAAACACCAGAAAATATGTTGCCTGGAAATATCAGGGAATGGGCGCAACATATTTCCAACCTTTTTGGTTACCAGTACTATATAAGGGCAATAGTTGGCAGGACATTTTTTCATCCTTGCATGATTGTGGAACCAGAACCATCCATGGCTTTACAACTCAAGTGCAAGTATGTATTGTATACTGTATATTATATGTTTTTAGGATTTTAATATATATAAAAAACACATTTAAAATGGTTTGTAGTCTGTGCAAGCTCACAGACCTGTCATTTATCAAGAGGCAGTCAGATTTTATGTAGTTCTTTAACTTGAGGTGTGGAACAAATCTTTACTGGAGCTTTAAGGTTAAGCAGAACACTATATAGATAATATTAATGAGCGCCCAGTCTGTAATTATTCTAACCTATGAATATCTCCAGCATGGGATTCTGCCCTCTATCACTTGTTTAAAAACATAAACCACAATTCATTCCCCATTAAAAGCAGCAACACTGGAGGATTATTCTTGCCGTAATGAACACGCTGACTTGCCTTTTCAAAAGTCCCAGCTGTGCTCTTAAATTGTATTGGTATATATTAATTGATCCTGCATAATTAATAAGCCAGAAACCTCTTGGGAGAAGTTCTAGTCAATTGTTCTGTCATGTTATTTATTTACTGTATTCATCAATACGAGTTACAGCATTTCTGCGCTTCCGTGTTGCAAAGGTCAAACCTCACGCATTTTATAGGCTTGTTAACTGCAATATGCGAGTATCTCAACAACCCCAAATCTTAATCTGCCAGTAAGCGATGGAGCCTTGTTCTGGTCCTTTGACCCTTCTCGTTGAAGGCTTTGCCACATTCTTTAGCCACCATTTTTTAGCCATCAGACAGAAACACATACCTGCCTAATTTTCTTTTTCAGTAGAAGTTTTCGTGATGACAAACTGAAGAGCAGGTGCATTTATTGGGCGCATTAGGTTGCTATTGATAAAGAATGGCAATGCATTCATGAAAATTAAACTCAATTCTCAACTCTTTATTACTGGATATGTTCATGTTGGGGAAAAAAACCCTCATTTTTTCCGTATGACCTCTGGCTTTGAAGTAAAGGAAATTCTGTGTTTGTGGGATGCAATGGGCCTGATTAATTAAAGCTCCCCAAGGCTGGAGAAGATGGATCACCCAGGTTCCCCCATTATAGGCTATTTTTTCCAATCTATAGTTGGGGACTCTAGGTCTTCCCTACTCTAATAGATACAAATAGATGTCTGTTGCCTGTTTTCTCGTTAGAGAGATTTACACTTATGATTGGGCTACTAGGTATAGGAGCAAAGTATAACTTTCAATGGGAAACACAGAAATCCATAAATTCCCAATGTTTTTACCCTTTCTCAAAAGAAGGCAAGTTTTGGAGTTCCCCATTGAGCTGGAGAAGCACTGGGTGGGGAAAGGGATACAGAACTCTCCAGCCATACAGTAAATATGGTGGCAGTAGTGCCATTTGGATGGAAAAGGAACTTGTAAATAATTATAGTGAAAATCATTAGTATTTTGTATTAGAAGACTAGCCTTCAGAATGGAGATTCCAAAGAATGGAGCTCCTTCATCCTTTTGCCGTGGGACCTTCAATACCGACCAAACCCTTCACATTTTACTTGTGTGAATCAGATGCCTATTGCCATCACTTCTTGAGTCTCTGTCAAAGTGCCTTTGAATCACAGGTTAATCTGCACAAACAAGTTTTCATGTTTTCTTTAATAATTATGCAGATTAGAAAGGGATTTTCTAAGTGTCCTTGACAGGTAGCTTAGAAAAATTACTCTGCCGATGATCGTTGTCCTTTAAAGCTGAAATCCAGACAGGAAAAATAATGGAGCAGTTTTGTAATTTTTTAACACAAAATCGTAAATGTATATTATTATAATTAATGCATTTTAACTATCTGATATCGGCCTATAAAATAGAGCCCAGTCTAGGTATGAAGAAACATCACAACTTGCCAATCAGTTGTGCTGCAGTGCACAGATGCTGGTGGGAGGGAAGAGCACTGTGACAGATGTGCTCATTTGCTGCTGTTCCTTTTGTTGTTGTCCAATCACGGGCTGAGGGAGGGACATGACATGCAAATTTTCCTGAACTGCAGCAGAGAAAAAATGAGGTCAAGGGACTGAGCTGTGTGATGAAATGTAAAAAAAAAAGTTGAACTTAAAGCTATTTACAGAAATTACAGATCTTTACAAATTCTTTGCCTTTTTTTTCTCTTCATTTAACAAAGAAGAGGTTCCGCCCCCTTCCCTGAGTAAATGCAGTGTGAGAAAAGTTGGGATTAGCATAAAATTTGCATAGTCAGTTAAATGATCCATTAGAGTTGCCGTTGGCCCGTATTGTGGGCTCTTGGCGGAAGGCAGCGTTCTGTGCCAGTGAATTGAGTGCTCTATCCGAGGGAAGGGGACATTGCTTAATAATCTGGAATGGTGATATTCTCATTAGGGTACCTTGCTTCACTAAGCCACTCAACCAAGGAGACAGCAGGGAAGCCTGGCGCAAATGGGATTAACACATTACCCACCAAGTCCCACAGTGTAGTTTATGTGGACCAGTTTTTTATTCATCAAAAGTGTACCTCTCTACTGTGTACTAGTAAAATCAGACTTTTTGTCTGTTTTTTGGATTAATATTGACCACTGTTACTGGGTATTATGTGGCCATTACCCTGACATGATCTATATCTGAGATTTCAGGGTTGAGCAATCCTCACGGGAATTCCCAGCTCTACTCAAATTGTGCATTCATGGCAAACAATGATGGAAAAAAGTTGTTACCAAAATTGAGACAGCTTTGAGTTAAATCAAATTTTACTTGAATCATGATTAACATTTCAACTGGATTTGGTAGTATTGTAAATTAGATCAATTACCAAACAAGTGTATGGTATGTGGAATTCTTACAGTTAATCAAATTATTTATTTAAATAAATCATAATATTGAAAGGTTCATATTATGGTTCATATTAAGGTCCTCCTCATTAAAAATGAGGAGGAATCTGAGCGATTTCTTGTAATTTTTGATGGAACCCTTCTATTTTACAGTAAATGTAAATAAAATCATTTGATTGACTGTAAGAATTCCATGTCCCATACACATATGTGGTAAATGGAAGACTGAGGGTAACAAAATGCTTGTGGGAAATAACCATCATGTCAAAGAAACCCAACATACCTGCTTGTGATCATTAGGTCTGATTAAATAAATATTTATCTCCAAGGCTGGGGAAAATAGACTTTCACTGAAGAACCTGGGTGATCCAGCAAACCAGGAACAGATTTCTTAAAAACCACTTGCTATTAGTTGGTAAATGTTTTCAATCCTGGACCAAATCCATTTCAGGTTTGCTGGATGACCAAGGTTCTCCCATGATAGCTTTTCTTATTCAGTCTTGGAGAGCTATAATAAATTAGGCCCTTTAGGTTAGAGAAATTTCACTTGTGCATAATATATATTACAGGGACTGGCGTATACTTTACTTTATACGTTATACTTTTTTGTCAGAAATATCATAATATCCTAAGAAGGTATAGGTAGGGACTTGCCTACCCCAACTATTGGTGTTTGAATATTAAGGTTCTGATTTTCAGCTTTTGGAATTTCCTCCTATGGACTCTATGGCCAGGGGTAGGGATAAGCGAGAATGCCTCTGGCCTCCTCGAACTTCCAATGGTTCCGCAAAATTTCGGCGAACCGTTTTCGCAAAACCATTGGAACAGGAAATTAAAACAGGAGGATTCCCAGAGCTGCATTCAGCCCTGGGAATCTCCCTGTTTGCAATACCCGGGGCACTAGAGGGAAATTAGCCTCTAGTGCCCCGGGGATCGCACATTCTTCCAAATGATTGCAGCCACAGCTGCATCAGAAGGCCGTTCTCTCTTACATTTTCGGTAAGCGAGAAAGGCCTGATTCTCCGCAAGATCGAACTTAAATTTCTCGCTTGCTCATCCCTAGCCAGGGGTATTCAACAGATGACCTCATAACAGTCCAAGCTGTGTTTTTATTCAATTCTAATATTTTTAAATAAGGTCCGCTGCTCTATTATTGTCAAACAGGTCACATGTTTGACATTTCTCTAATCTAATATGGCAGCATTGGCTTGACTATCAGTGTCAAGAAGCTAGTGAGTTTTTCGAAAGTTCTGAAGTTCCACAACCAATTGAGAATTTCTGAAGCTTGTTCATCTACAATGATGGGATTATCCTATTTATAAAATTATTAGTTTTTTTTCCACATTGGAACTAATTAAAACATTGCCCCCCCCCCTTCCAAAAAAAAAAAAAAAAAGAAATTTCGGTATGAAAGTCCCAGAGTTATCACACTAGCTTGGTTTGCTGCTTGACCTTAAGGCCCATTCATTCTGTAGCTCTGCAGTAAATTGCGATATGCACATTTGTGTGATCATTATCACTAATGCACATCCTGGCTCACTAAAGTCCAATGCTGAGAATTCCTAGTGCACTATTTTTGCTCTGTTGTGGTGCATTGGGCAGCCCACTGATTAGGCCACTGGAATACTTCACCCGGTATGAAAAATCTTACCTTACCTTAGGTTACATTTCAAATGCCTGGGCACAAAGAGTACTTTTTATTTTTCGTGCCATAAACAAGAAGAATTCTTTTAAGTCACCCCTGGTTTTGTCTGATGTTATTTTTCCCTGGCTCTTTATGTGCCCTGTCAGTGGATTTTCATTATAGAATCTTGCGGATTTAACCAGAATTGTGTTTTTTAGCCTGTCCGTGTATATCATCCCTCTGCTGTACATCACGAAGAGCAGCCTCCGCTACAAGGATACTCTGCAATTTATCACTGACAACTGAGGACAAGCTATCTTTATAAATGCCCAGCCTGACAAACACAACATATATGTCTGTGTGATTATATGAGTGGTAATACACTGCCGTGAGAAATAGGCTTCTGCCATCACTGAGCTGAAGTGCAAGACAAGTTTATCGGTGCTTTTTCATCGGCGAGCTCTACAGACGGCTGGGAAGGCGCTTTTATTGCAACCCTACCCTGCTATATGTTTAGTATTGAAATTTTGGGCTCTTAAGTTCCCCTTACATTGAAGAATAAAAGTGCCCAATGATCAGATTGGTGGTTTATCAGATTAAGGGTTAGTCCTTCTTAGAAATAGAAATCTTAGGGACAGCGGCGGTGTGATGTCTGCTCCCACGTTTTTAGCTCAGTCCATCTGTCAAGGCTGTTAGGAAGAGGACTTGCTCTGCTGGTAGATTTTTATTTTAGATTACGGGAGTCGTGCAAAGAGTAGATCTCTTGCAGTAGGATTTTGCCTCAACAGTCAACTAGAGATTTGAAGTAAACAAACCTGAGATATTCATACTGTGCCATGTATGATGAAAAACGTTTCCAACTCCATTCAAAAGCTTTATTTTGTAAGTTTGGACTGGGTGGGGTTGAAAAGATCTTCTGCCTGTTTTATATACTTGTATGGTGGGGAAAATGAGAAATGCAGGACTGGTGGAGGTACATGGAGGTTGCTAGAATGCCCTTCTATTCCAAGGAAACTTTTAAAGCTGTCCCTGTGTAATCATAGTAAAAAAATGGAAGATAATTCACAATGTAAATGAATTATATTAAAAAATATGAAATAGTGTTTGTCTATTACATAGGAGTTTATTTCCAAAGCACTGTATCCAACAATGGCCAAACACTAGTTCTTCTGATATCACATTGTCACATTTGGGCGCACAGCCTAGAACTTCAAAAACAACTGGATTTACATACTTGTGTCATCCATAAACCACCGCATGATCCTAGATGATGCTTGTACAAAGATGGCTTCTTCTGGATGGAAGCTTATGAAGACATTTTGCTTTGGAACGGAATCAGAGCAAGCAATATTAAGATAGGAGGAGTCTGTACAACTGTGTAAGACTGATGAGAAGAGTGGAAAGCAGATTTACCATATTAGAATATACTAAATATGAACAAACCTGATGCTAGGTCCTCTTTAAATAAATTCTCCTGTGATAATGTTTGGACAGATATAATTTCATTACAAAATTGTTGGACACAACTTTATATGTACTATCATTTTCTGAAATTGGGAACATTACTGATTAACCGTTAATGAACCCATTAACTTGGCCATCAATCTCTTACAACTTGTACAAAAAGGCAGTGCCCTGTAACTCTGACCTCCGATTTGTATTCCATGATTGAGGTGGACGTGCATAAATACAAGACCTTGTCATCCTTACAGCTGCACTGTCCTTGGCTTTGCATTGTACAGCAGGCTCAGCAGCTGTGCTCCGGCAACTAATGGCAAGCCTGCAAGAGCTTTAGATCTTTGTCAAGTAAAGAACTACCAACTTTCTTCTGTGAGGCTTAAAGCTGAACTCTAGGGGGATCAAGTAAATGCAGCTCTATAATCAGATAATGAACTTTTCAAGCAGTGTAGATAACTGAATTGGACTTAGTAACAGCTACTTGCAGTCCACCGTACGGTCTGTGCAGCTGAGCTCAAAGATGGGGAGGGAGAAGAAGCACAGGGAGCCAGTCAGGTGTCCTGCAACACAAGGAGTTATGCTGATGAGAGAGCAGAGTGACAAAGCACTTAGCTCATCACTGTGCTGTTTCTCCTTGCACTGACCTGTCACGGGTAGGGATGGGAACCTGAATGTACAGTAGAGAAAGGTAAGGTGTTCCCCTATTTACCCCAAGTTGATTAGCATTCCCCTTATATCACACAATAACTCCAGGTTAGGTCAATATATATTTTTTTCCACCATGACACAATAAAACCTGATCAAGTGAAACTGATGAGTTTTCAAAGCACATTGACTACTTTCGTATTTTTACTGTTGCAAATAAAAATTGAATTTAATGGTTACAACTCGATGTCACACCTATGGGTTCAATCGCCATTAGAGAGCTACACCGTGGATGTTCCTTTTAAGTCTTTCAGAAGCATCTTACTTCTTTTTAAAGTTGACACTGAAACAGATGTGCACTTCTGTATAATTCCAATGACAACCGTAAATTTTGGTAAAATTTGTATTGGTATTTTATGGCCTTTTTCCTATTGAGATGATTTTTGGGCAATTGGTGAACAAACCATCATCACAAAAGTGATGAGAAGTCTAACATATGACAGTGCTGCTCGGAGATGGGAAATTTTCTAATGGGGGCTTATCTTTAACGGAGAGTTAATATCACTATCCATTCTCTGTTGGCACTAATGCACTACACACACCATGTGCAATCCTATTCGTTAAAGTAATGTTGGGGTGTTTAGTGGCAAAGCCCTACGGAGTTCTCTCTGCCTATAAGAGCAGACAAAGTGAGTTCTGTGATTGGAGAAAAGCTGTTCATGTGACTTTGACTGGCCACATGACCGGGCTCTTTTTCTTCTGCACCTTCAGATTCTTGAAGCACAGAGAACATTTTTAAAGTATATAAATGTTCTAAATATATTCAGAGGCACTGACAGGGGCTTTAACTTACATACCAGTAAAGTGAAGTAAGGTGAAGTATTTTTAATTCCATTGAAGGCTTGGAGGATCCCATAGACAGTTCTTTTTATTTTATGTTTTTGTATTTATACTTTGATATATTTAATGTAAGTTATTGTTTTGTCTTTAGGATACTTGTACCTTGTATAATATTGTATATCACAGGCTCTGCTGCCTTGTTGGAAATGTTATCTTTTTGACATCCCAGTACACTACTACAGTAACTGTCAAGCATGCACATGCCACAACAGAAAACCCCATTGAGTACTAGAAAAGGTAGAGTGCAAAGTGTTGTCACTTTGTCTTCAGACCACAGAGACAAAAACATTGGTAGAAAGCCTTTCAGTGATCAAAAGATAAACTAAGCCCAAGACGGACTAAAACTGAGAATTTCAATTGTCAAAAACACAACAAGTGCTGGAATGTATTGTAAAAGGAACAAAAAAAGAAGAAAATAAGGAAAATAGAAAACTCCAGTCTAGATGTACTGCATGTATTACTGAACAAACGGAGGAGGAAGTATTCCCCAGTCTACACAAAACTGACCTTTCCATGATTATTTGCTTTGTGTTGTTACTCTAGCACTTATTTGAAATATGTGGTTTGCACAATTGTGTTCATGATTATGGCAAATTGTTTTTATGATTATATTTTAGAGGCATTTTTCTGTATATTGGAGGGTAAAGCTATATGACAGTACAGTTGGGATCTGTCTTGAGCATCTGTTTGAAGACAACCCGTTAAAGGATGAGCCACTTGGAGGGCGCATTGTATTTCACAAGTGGCAATCCCATAGCTGTCTCTGAATTCCCTGGTTCTGAGCTTTTTACGGATCTGACTTTTTTTGTGTCCATTTATCATCTATGTTTCTCTTTGTTCTGTGTCCTAAGAGAAAGTGCAAAGTTATGTGATGCTTAAATCTGACTGATATATATACTATTTATATATATATATATATATATATATATATACGCAGTGTGACCAAATGTTTTGGATACCTGAGCATCACACCTACTGTATCTGTGTGGTGTTCTTCATGCCAAACCATTGAGTTCAGGTCATTAAGGACATTTGGGAAAATTGTGCTTCATTAACGTTTTGGCAAAAGTTTGGAAGGCCTTTTTTCTGTTCCAGCTTGACTGCTCGGGTGTACAACACCAGCTCCATACACAGTTTGATAATTTTAAGTTAAAGGAATTTGAGTGAGCAGAACAAAACTTTGACCTAAACCTACTCTATACCTATAGGATGAGTTTGAATGCTGAGAGCTACTGTGAGATAGGTATTTTTGTCCAACATCACCTGACCTCACAAATTCTTTTTTGGCCGAGTGGGTACAAATTTCCACAAATACTACCTAGTAGAAAACATTTCTAGAAAAATGAATCTGACGATTTCCACAAAGCTGCTCCAAATTCATGCCACCAACAAACTTCATGGAAAAAGCCCAATTTGGCATTACAATTATTATTTGTGAATATCTAAAACTAACCTCCAGCCTTGCCTTCAGTCTTGCACAGTTGTACAGGCTCATGTAATACAACTGCTTACTCTGATTTCAGCGCACCCAGAGAACCTCTCATAATATGCAGCAAGTCAGGGCCCTCCTTAAATCGTGATTTAAGGATACCCAACATTGTCTAGTCCAGTGTTTCTCACCCAGAAGTCCTCCAGAAGGTGTTAGAGGTTCTTTATTCATTTTATGACTCTCAGGCCAGTTTAACTGATACCAATTTTCTTTTTGGCTATCTGTAAGGGTGTCATTCTTTCCTCCGACCAGCATTGTAGGAGGCATTCTTTCCAACCACACTAATGTACTGTGAGCCGTGGCTGTAATAATTATAGCAGGGGTCCCCTGAAGACATGAACGTTAATTTAGGGGTTTCCCCATGTTAAAAAGGTCAAGAAACATCCCTTCTCAGTCTTGCTGTCCCCGGCCCACCTCTTTTCATTTATTGGATTCCCGATCTTTCAATCATAGACTTGTCATTATCCAACACAGCCCTTCATATAAATGCAGCTTGCCTAGCAATGCCCACTACCCACAAGTTTATGGACCCATGACAAGGCAAACTATACTCAAATTAAATTTCAGCCTTTAATTTAACTTTTTGTTCTTTAACATTGACCTTATCTGCATTCCCCTCCATTTTTTATATAACTGCAGTATATTTCTGAACTCCAAACAACCGTAAAGAACAATTTCATGGCTGCACAATAATAGAAATTGATGTATTTTTAAATGATAAAGTTGATATTTATGAAATCAATGGTGTCTTTCTTTAAATATAAAAGCATTGTTTTTCTGTACTATTCATTATTTTTTTGACTTACGATAACGGCAACGTCTGCTGTATTTTCATGAAAAAACAATTTCCTTTTCCTTGCCTCTAACCAAATATAGTTTCTATATGACAAGAAATGTATTTAATAATTTCATTAGAAAGCTCTTTCCCTTGGATCCAGGGCCTCTGTTAAAGGGTACCTCTGGGCTGAAAAGAGTAAATTAAAAAATAAAATTGTAGGTACTATTTAGATCCCTATTGTATCTATTGGGAAATAAAAAAGATATTAACTTTAAAGAAAAATGTCACTAATGGGCATCTGTAATAATCTCAGTCTCCACTCTTGAAATAATATAACCTTTCTGATATAATAGAGCAGGTTATCTTTTAATTCACAGTTGACTTTCCGCTTTGTATTCCCATGTTCCAGCCGCCATTATGGTGCCCCCTTTACCAAACATGGGAAAGCTGCTTAGGAAGATTAAACAAATTCTGGAACTCCACAATTTTTGTGGGTATTTAGCTGTGGATGTTACATTGTCTCATGTGACTTTTTTTGTTTAGGGATTAGCAGAAATTTCCTTATTTTGGCAAAGAATAATTGAGAATTTGTGGTGGCTTTTAGGGGCTCTTGTGCCACTTGTTAAACAAAAAAAAAAAAACATTAAGGAAAAAAATATTAAAAAAGTTAAAAAAATAATAATAATAATAAACTACCCAAGGTACACCAACAAAACCCCCTCATTCCTTCAAACACCTTTTCACTACGCATTTCAATTTATGAACGCAACAAATTATGAATCTTTGCTTATTTTTTTATACTTTTCATGCGGAATTCATTTTAGGAAATCATCCTACACATAGTTATTTTTGTCAATTTACTCTCAAGATATTTTTTTATTCTTCTAATATAAATTAAATATATTTACCCCTTTTAGAAAAAGTAGAGGACAGGGCACAAGTAGCAATAAAAATCTGAGCCAAATCGCTTACTAAAGTCCTTTTTATTTATACAAGTTTACTTTTTGCTCATAGGAGCCAATTAAATTCAGTGCAAGTTGGCAGGTTTAGGCAGTGAAGCATCTGATTGGTTACCAAAAGCAACGCTTTATTTTTTTGGCAATTTTTGTATAAGAAAATTAGCTTTGAAAGTCTAACAAAGGCTC
Source organism: Pyxicephalus adspersus (assembly GCF_032062135.1). Classification (NCBI taxonomy): domain Eukaryota; kingdom Metazoa; phylum Chordata; class Amphibia; order Anura; family Pyxicephalidae; genus Pyxicephalus; species Pyxicephalus adspersus. The sequence goes on from NC_092868.1 coordinate 8,933,566, forward strand.
GCCTCCTTCCCTTTCCCTGTGTGATACCACTGGGAATGGGTCTGAGATTATAATTCTGTTATGTGTGAACAGCCTGAATTATGCAGCTGAACTTCCCTTTTGAGTGAAAAAGTCTATCTTTTGCCAATAGCTTTGTGTTCCTCTATTTACTGTTAAGTGTCACTACTACAATGGGATGAAAAGGTCTCTTGAAAGAATCTTTGCATTGACCTCAGATTTGTCTGTGCCCTGCAACCCCAAGAGCCGTTTTTCTTGAGTAAACAAGCCACATTTGGATAGGATTCAGGGATTCTTCACATTTCCAATTATCTTTATTTTATTCCCTTGCCCTTCTTTGATCTTCTCTGGATTAGTCTTTTTTTTTCATTTTTGTTAAAGGGAGAATTGTTGGAGAATGTGCTGGGTGTTCCAGCTAAATTAACAAGTGCGTGCGTTGTGCTTTAATGAATTGGATTCCTGAGCAGTGTATACCAGAACAAGGAGGATATTATTATCCTCAAAGGGTTTACTACCCAAAACTGGCATTTCAGTAATTGGTAGAGGGTGATGGGTGAAGTCATTCATTGGGTTTTGTACCTCTTAGGAAATCTAGCAGTCATACTGCCCTGCCAGATTTTGTCTGTATTCTTCGACATCTCAGAGTTGTAGGTGTTTCTGTCCACTTTTGGAAACAGTTTTCTTACTCCCCTGGCAATCAAATAAAGATGTCCAAATGACTGACCCATTAATAAGGGCAATGGAAATGCTTGAAAGCCAATTTTGTTTAGTGTTTTGTTATGGTCCCCCTCTACGGTTATTCACATTTTCTTTTTTGCATAGATCGCCAAATCAAAGTTTCTGGTTGTCCAATCCAAAGATTTAAGTTATCACCAAGAATTGAATGGAAATTTTCCAACGGAGAGCAATTGTTCCTTGTGAAACTGTCCAAAGCAGTGAGAAACTTGTGCCTCTCAGGTCTGTTAAACTGACACCAATGATCTTCACTTGACTATTTGTGACTTCCTTCACACTGTCCAGCAATAAAATGTACTGTGAGCTGTTTTAAGTGTTATCCCCAGCTACTTTTAGCTGGGCGCACCACCAAGCACTTTTCAGTAATCACCTGTCTGTTTTTGCGTGGTTAATAAAAAGTTGGGTCACATTTCAGGGGCCACTATCCACCGATAGCTTCTTCGCACCCACTTTAAAAAAATTCTGGGGAAAATACTGTAATCTATATTCTCTCCTTCGTTATATCTAGATAATTGAGAAAGACTAAGAAAGCTCCAAATTCATGTTTAGATTTCAGGTCATTGGCCCTGATTTTCTAAAGCTCTTCAAGGCTGGAGAGGATACACTTTCTTTGGTGAAGTTGGGTGATCCAGCAAACCTGGAATGGATTTCCTGAAGTCATTTGCTATTTATTGGCAAATGTTCTTAATCCTGGACCAGATCCATTCCAAGTTTTTTGAATCACCCAGCTTCACTGAAGAAAGTGTATCTTCCCCAGCCTTGGAGAGCTTTAATAAATCAGGGCCGTTATCTCAATGTGTTTCCACTTCTCTCTGTATGCAGTGACACAAATGTAATAGTATCACACATGGTAGTCAACACATGGATGTGACCACACACATTTTCCCATTTGTTTGATCATTCTACATGTCAGGTGAATAAAGACTTGAAAATAGCATCCAGAAAATCAAGCCACTGCGGGTCACATCACCCTACAATGTGGATGCCAGCTTTAAACAGCCTTGTTGCATTTGATAACTTTACTGCTTGCTAGTTGCCTTTCCACTAGCTCGAGTAAGCTAATAAAATGGACTGAACTCTACAGCAAAAGCATACTTTAAATTTTTTTTACATCAGGGAAAGCTTCTATATTCTATTCTACAAATAAACATCCTGGGGTGCAATCATTTGACCGAACTTACACGCTTTAATAAATCGATGTTGGCATGTTGGGTTTTCATTACAAAGCCACAAGCTATTATGTATTAATGCTGTAAAATGAGGGGAGGGGTCCTTGACAGCCCCCATATGGCATGTAGACAGGTTTTTCTTATCTTCCACTAACCAGATGCTGTTCCAAGCCTCTGCACTAAACAGATGCCATCTTGTGCCTTCAGCATGCCTCTGCCAAGTACCTCTCTCAAATTTTTCACTTTTGTCTTCACGGCTCTATTTTTTTTTTTTTTCATTTTTAACCCTCCCACTCTCGAAACTCCAAAAGACTTTGCTGAAAAGCATGTTAAAAAATTAATTGCACCTAGATGTAATGCCATGTTGCACAGCTGACAAGACGACGTTGCTCCGTGCACTTCTTAGGAAAAGCGGGATTCATAGCTGCCAGCCCAATAGGATGTTATTATGTTGGTTTACTATCTCAAAAGAAGTTTAAACGAGGTTACTCCTCATCCATATCTCTTTGGACACACTTCTGTTTCAGAAGAGAATGTTTTTTCAACAGCGTTCCAGTTTTTTGATGAACCTGGCTTCAAGGTCAGATAGTACGAATAGTCCAAAAAGTCTGCAGGTCTACAATGAAATAACACCCACCCAGCCTGCTTTGTTAAATGGAAAATTAAACATTGAAATACCTTATCCTAAGAATTGGGTTAATCAGAATTCAGCACATTTGCTGACTGGATGGATTGTTCCTGTAAGCCTGTTTAGTGGAGATCACTTTCCCAATGTTCTTGCTTTTAGACGCATGACCCAGCGATACCCCTGACTGCTAAATACGCACCATTTTGAAATCTTACATTTAAAGCTGCCACTATAACCATAGTTTCAGTTTTGCATTGTTTTACAGGCTGCTCTCCTCTGCTGAGATTGCTTACTCTAAGAATGGGCCTGATTTATTAAAGCTCTCCCAAGACTAGAGAAGATTGGCCTATCCCAGGTTTACTGGATCACCCAAGTTCTCCCATTATAGTCTATCTTCTCCCGTTACTGAGAGCTTGATAAATGAGGCTCAATGTGCATTAGAAAATGCACCAAGTCAGATAGAACCTGATTTATTTTCTAGCTTAAAGATGACCGGCATTATGTAGTCCTTTTCCCCCAGCCTGACTGTCCATGACCCATTCCTTTCACTGAATTTCACCTGGTAATGGATACAGGTTTACCATCACATGTGGGCATTACCTAGAGTGGTCTTCATGCCACTGAAGTCTGATAGACATTCTCACTACTCTTCACTCCACCCTTCAAAGCATTTTGATATGTTAATAATTCATCCCAAGAGCCAGCCCACTGCCAACTGAGGGCTCCTAGGGTGATTGTTGGGGGAATGCTAAAGCAAGCCTTGATCTGCCTATATTGCAAAAGAGGTAGGTATAGAGTAACCTGGGGATATAAACACAGTTAGGTCCATAAATATTTGGACAGAGACAACTTTTCTAATTTTGGTTTTGATTCTCTTTTCTAATTTTGGTTCTGTACATTACCACAATTAATTTTAAATAAAACAACTTAGATGCAGTTGAACTGCAGACTTTCAGCCTTAATTCAGTGGGTTGAACAAAAAGATTGCATAAAAAATTTGAAGCGCTAAAGCTTTTTTTTTACACAATCACTTCATTTCAGAGGACAAAAAGTAATTGGACGAATTAAAAGGCTGAAAATAAAATGTTAACTTCCAATACTTGGTTGAAAACCCTTTGCTGGCAATGGCAGCCTGTAGTCTTGAACTCATGGATATCACCAGATGCTGGGTTTCCTCCATTTAATGCTCTGCCAGGCCTTTACTGCAGCGGCTTTCAGTTGCTGTTTGTTTGTGGGCCTTTCTGTCCCAAGTTTAGTCTTCAACAAGTGAAATGCATGCTCAATTGGGTTCAGATCAGGTGACTGACTTGGCCATTCAATAATTTTCCACTTCTTTGCTTTAATAAACTCCTGGGTTGCTTTGGCCGTATGTTTTGGGTCATTGTCCATCTGTATTATGAAACGCCTCTCAATCAATGTGACTGCATTTAGTTGGATTTGAGCAGACAGTATGTCTCTGAACACCTCAGAATTCATTCGGCTGCTTCTGTCCTGTGTCACATCATGGATAAACACCAGTGTCCCAGTGCCATGTCAGCCATGCACGCCCAAGCCATCACACTGCCTCCGCCATGTTTTACAGATGATGTGGTATGCTTTGGATCATGAGCTGTTCCACGCCTTCTCCATACTTTTTTCTTGCCATCATTCTTGTAAAGGTTGATCTTGGTTTCATCTGTCCAAAGAATGTTTTTCCAGAACTGTGCTGGCTTTTTAGATGTTTTTTAGCAAAGTCCAATCTAGGCTTTCTATTCTTGAGGCTTATGAGTGGCTTGCCCCTTGCAGTGCACCCTCTGTATTTACTTTCATGCAGTCTTCTCTTCATGGTAGACTTGGATATCGATACGCCTACTTCCTGGAGAGTGTTGTTCACTTGGTTGGCTGATGTGAAGGGGTTTCTCTTCACCATTGAAATGATTTTGCGATCATCCACCACTGTTGTCTTCCGTGGATGTCCAGGTCTTTTGACGTTGCTGAGTTCACCAGTGCTTTGTTTCTTTCTCATGATGTACCAAACTGTACATTTTGCACTCCTAATATTGTAGCAAATTCTCGGATGGGTTTTGCAGCTTAAGGATGGCTTGTTTCACCTGCATGGAGAGCTCCTGTGACCGCATGTTGTCTGTTCACAGCAAAATCTTCCACATACAAGCACCCCCCACTTCAAATCAACTCCAGGCCTTTTATCTGCTTAATTGATAATGACATAACAAAGGAAATACCCTTTGAGTCAATTGTCCAATTATTTTTGAGCTCCTGAAATGAAGTGATTGTGTAAAAAAAAGACTTTAGTTCCTCACATTTTATGCATTCTTTTTGTTAAACCCACTGAATTAAAGCTGAAAGTCTGCAGTTCACCTGCATCTGAGTTGTTTCATTTAAAACTAATTGTGGTAATGTACAGAACCAAAATTAGAAAAAGCTGTCCCTGACCAAATATTTATGGACCTAACTGTAAATATATGAGGAATAAACTACAACATTAAAATTCAGGCACAAATGACTCTTGCTCCATGTAAAATCAGTGGACTTTTTGCAAATGTCCCCTGCAGAATCAAAAATAGAACTCTTCAATCAGGCAAAAGCTTAAAGCGGAACTAAACTGAAAAAAATAAAAAAATCACACCCATCTTTAATTCAGAAGATTGATTGATCACACTGGAGCTTTACTTGATCAGATCCCGTGACGTTCTGGAATCCTCCTTTATCCTAGCACGAAGGAAGGGCCGGGCACCACCATCTTTGGCCTTCTTCTTCTGGCTACGTCACCTGATCTCACACTGCGCAGCTACAAGATCAGGTGACAAAGCCAGCTGTAAAGAGGAAAAAAGGGATAACCATCTCATGCGCATGCTTGAGATCGGCATCTCTTTCCCCCCAGTGTAGGAAAATGCCCCTTCTGCGCATGCCCAATCTGCGCTCTCATTGCCACAGGGATCAAGACAGAAAGGGGAGTTAAAAAAAAAAAAAAAAGAATATTTTAACTTTATATAAAAGGGTTGTCTACCCTTTTATATAATGTAAAAACTTTGAGTTTATGTCGGCTTTAAGATCTTCTGATTACAGAGCTATGGATCTGATGCACCAGAGTTTTGTGTTGTCACCTAGCCAGCAGTTCAGGAGTGTTGGCTCAGATAAAAATATCCACAAATATCTGAAAGATGTGGGCATTACAAAACATGAGAACATAAATATTGCAACTATTAAGCATTTGTTGCCTTCAAATTTTTTTTTAAATTTGCTACATTTAAAAAAAATTGCCCAGTTGCAAGATTTATCTTTTGTTTATTACAGCTTACCATGTACTGAAAATCACATAATAATTTTTCGTTTAATTAAAAGATTCTGCTTTTTATTTAAACTTTTTTTCCTTTTTAACTACTCATTTTTATTTCTGTAATTTCTTCCCTGTCTTGCAGTTTCGATTTTTTTCCCTCTCATTTCATAATTAGTATTTTTTTTCCAATTTTATGAACCATAAAAATATACATTGGGATTGTAGAGCTAATGAAATACCTTTACAGAGGAAAATATACCAACGATAATTTGTAGGTAAAGCGAAATGCCTAATTTTAATGCTTTATAGGTAACATAATTATAATACATAGTAAGTAGATGTTCAGGATTAACTTCCACTCTCAATAAAGTGCATAGAAGTCTTGGCATTATTAAATGTAATTAGGCCTTATTTATAAAGGCGTCTGAAATTGTAACGGTAAAGTTAGTAATTTTCTTTTTGTATGCAATCAAAGGTATTGCTAGCTGCTTTCATAGAATGTTCTCCTTTCTCTCGAGCACCTTGGAAGTCCATGCTGAAATTACAAAATGTAGGTACGAAATAACCTTTTGGATGTCAACCCTCAAGGCATCCTTGAAAACTCATTGTCCCCCATTGGAAAAGTTATTGGGGGTACTTACAAACTATCTTTGTGATTATCCGTTGTTGTGTGGCTTATTGACCCTGATGAACTCTGGAAATTGGTTCAAACTCTGGAAATTTGGGAAACCCTTTCTAAAACTGTATGGATATGGAAAAATGCACCTTATATGGGTAGTTAGTGGAAAGAGTGTCCCCCTTACAAAAAGCCCATTGGAGCTTTGGCTTCCTGCTACCGACTCTGCCAAGTGGTATTAGCCATGAAAGTATGGGGTCACCATCACATGGAAAGTCAGCCAGTCAAAGGTTGAGGAACCACTAGCAACCTCTGGAGGAACCCTCGGGTTCTATAATCCCTGGTTGAGAATAAATGGATATAAAGAGCCAGTTGGTAACTCCACATTTGCATATAAAAATATATATATATTATTATATTTTTTATAATGATATTTTTGGTGGTTGGATCCTTTAATTTGCCTTTTTGATTAAAATGTGTAAATTTAGATACGTTTAAAAAGAAAAAAAATATCCTTGTCTTACATTCTCTTTTTTCATGTCTTTTTCAGGTAAGAAAGTTGACATTGCTTGGGAAACAGTACGAAGTGGGGGGCGGAAAGAATAGGAATTGAGAAAGACAATGCCTGGGTAATTGCTGTGTTCCATGTTGAAGCACACGTTCAAAACCGGTAAGAATTATTCCGTGTGTTTCTCTTCGGTGTATTTTCTGTGAATTTTTTTTTTTAATGAACAGTGAACTTGAGGAACAAAATGTTTTTTCATATGCGCCATATTTGAGATTTTTTGTCATTTGGATTCAAAAGCAGAAGTGCTTTATTATAGGATACTGGAAAACAGATGTCATATTCATGCTGGGGTTTAGTCCTTCCTGTTGTCCTTGTATTTTTGTTGGCTGTAGGGTGTAAAAGGCAGACTTACAGCCTAAAGTTGGGTACAGATACTCAAGCAGGCTGTTCTGCTCTGTAGAGAGGGGAAAGGATGAGCCGAAGGGGGGGGGGGGAGAATGAGCGGAAAATGACCCACTGTGCAGACTACAATAGCCCTCATTAGTCAAAGGTCACCTAGAGATCCAGCATGGAGCATTGCTATTTTATTAGACACCTATACTAGACTTTCACCTTAGATCAGGGGTGTCAAACTCAATTACACGGTGGGCCAAAATTAAAAACTTAGACAAATAGCACCGCTACTACAATTCCCTGCATCAAGAAAACAGTCCAAGTTGGGGCCACGCATAGGCAGAGAGGCCGCTGGTCTATAGATGCGAGTGATGCCGGGAATTTTAGTAGCGGCACCATTTCAATGCAACGGCGGGCTAGCTGCAATTCATATTTAGGATTCGATTCAGGGCTAAAAAAAACGATGTTGCGGGCCAGATTTTGACACCCCTGCCTTAGATTGTCCCAACCAGTGACAGAAATCTATCATTTTGATGGAGCTTAACAGGGAAGGGGTGAACAGACAGCAGGAAAAAGTGCCCCATTGTAATGGCTGCAGAGGTCCTTGTTGGTGGTTGGTCGTTTAGCAATCCACCAGGACAGATTGCTAAACAACTTCACAGGACACCTATACTAGCCCTTGACCTTCACCTGAGATGGTCCCAAAGGGTTTTCTCCAGTGACAGAAATCTAGAATATCTATGGAACTTAACTGGGAAACAAGGAGCAGGAATGGGTGTCAAGTGGTGACCAAGGGAGCTATGATCCAGGCTTTTTGTGATGAAGCACCACTAATTTAGAGTTAAATAACAGAAGAGGTATCACAATCATTAAAACAGCCAAAGAGGTGCCCTGTGCTTTGATTACAAAAAAAAAAAATAACCATCATACAAAGAGGGTCTTTACTGTATGACCTGTAAAGATGTAAACTGGTTTTCCACTGGAATTGGTTGTAGATTCTCAGATCTAGATGTGTTTCTAAGTTCACAAAATACAGCTAATAGTACAGTGTTGATCCCATGAGTATTTGTTAGCCTGCGGGAGATAAGGAAGGAATATTTTTTCCCAATAGAGCAAATCTCCTGGATCAACAGAGTTTTTAGGGTTTTGCGGATTTCTCTTTGACTTTTGGTTGAACTTGACGGAGTTGTTTTTTACCCTGACTGCTGAATAACTACATCAGCGTGTAAATGCAGCCATGAAGTGTATGTGAACCCTGACAATTAACTTTTGTTATTTGCTTCACTTTTGCCTGTTAATTATACAATTAATAGGGTTCCAGTTAAAATATGCAAAAAAATAATGTGTTGTGGACACTGGGTTACTATGGACTGGAAATTAAAGGTTTATTTTAAACCTAACCCCCAGTCCAACAAAATACAAACTCAGTCCTGTTAACTAGTAAGTAAAATAATAATTTTAAATATTCCTAATATAACTGCCTGAGTTGCGTCTTTATACAGCAGAATTCAGACCGGTAGTAGGAGAATTGCCCAGCATGGTAAATCTAAAGGTGGCCATACATGATAGCAATTTGTAATCCATTTAGATACTGTATGAACGATATATCATTGATTACAATATTGAATGATCCAGTGCATGTGGTATTGTTCCTCATCTTGTGACAAACTAAAAATGTTGATCAAAATAGGCTTTATCTATTAAAAACTTTCACTTGATCAATTTAAATTATGATTGGTTCACCCAAAACACATAGATACTTGTTTGATTGATAAGAAGTGGTCCACAAACTTCAGCCACAGCCATTCATCTTGGTGAGTTCAAACTCAATTGAGATCTCACTAAATATTTGAAATAGGAAGGTATTTTGATATTGAATATTTTAGTTAATATTATTAATTATTATTATTATATAATAAATGCAATGACAATTTCAAAACATATTGGTCCACCTGAATGTTTGCAGGCACTGGGAACCTAAGGGGATGGGTTCAAGTGTTAAACATGGACGGTACCTGTTGGACATTATTGGTGAGTTGTTGCTGCACCATACGCTATGAAACAGACAGGAAGAGATGATAGAAACTTCAATAATGAATAAAGGTGTTACACTTCTTGTTAGTTTGTGTTGCAAAAATAGGTGAACCCAAAGTTAGTTAACAGAATTGGAAACATTTTGATGGGTATAACCAATGACCTCTATATATTGCAGCCAAAACAGCAATTGTCTGTTTGGCTGGTGTTCTGCTTTATAGATTTGCAATTAATGCCAACTGATCTTTTATACAAATGACAGTGTAATTTAAGTGTGCTGCTCCTTTAAGTATTTAGCTTCAAGGAAAGGACTGTAACCCCAATCTTGTAAAAATAAGCTTTGTTCAGTCTTGGAAGTCCAGAAGAGTAAGAACCTTACAAGTTTAAAAATCAGATAATGAAAATGCCTTTAATGAATTCTAAGGACTATGAGTCATGTTGTTGATTTAATGTACTCTCTGAGCAATAGGATAGTACAAAGTATATCATAATTTAGTAATGTCAGCTAAGAAATGATAATAAGAAATAGAAAATTGCATGGAATGGATGTGATTATGATTTAGGCGAGCATTGGAGGAGGTATAGGGTGATGGACTTTATAATTTCATTATAACAAACTCAGATTGAGGTGGCCCATAAAATAGAATACTATGGGGTCTATTTTTAAAGCCGTGAATCTTACATTCACCAAAAATGTCCCGATGGAGATTCCATCATTGCCAATAAATATACTTGGACCTTAAAGATTGTCCATTAGTGAATATTTCTGTTAGGCTACAATATGCCTCCAACTCGCTAATACTCTTCTTTGTTGCACCCCTTATAGCTCTATTATGCCGTTAGATCTGTAAGTGTAAACCTTGAGTGTGTCAGGGGGTTTAAGATTTGATGAGAATCTTACTTTCCTTGTCAGACTTGGCAAATGGCTGCTTAGGTCAAGCACTGGATCCTAGAAGGAAAGACAGGTCATGTACTCTGCCTTCTTTCCTTACCTGGTGGACCAGGTATTATCCAAGAGCTCCTTGCAGTACTAGGAGACAATAATGTAGGTGAGGGTCAGTAGCCAGGTGGTTGTGTTTTTAAGAGAACCTGTCACTATGTTCTGAATGTGAGTAGGGCAGCACACTCTCTACATACTGCCTTAGCCTGAATTGCTTAGAGATAGCTCTACCATACAGTAACAGCCAAGTTCCAGCACATTATGTCTGTATGATATTTTGCCTTGCAAATAACCCACTATTAACCCATCTCAGCTACATATGGCAGCCACGGCAGCTTGACATTATAGTAGTTGCCCGCATAAGACTTTCTTGTCAGTGCAGCTCGGGCTCCCTGGGAAAATTCATTCTCCTTCACGTGTCATGCTCTCAAGGGGGTGGGGGGGGGGGGGGGGCAGTAAAAATATGTCATTTCTGTAGGAGCAGTTCGTCCAAACATCGGCTAATTATGTTTATCTGTTTGACTAATGATGGCATCATAATTGCTTTGCCAACATACACCAGAACTTGGAGGCCTGACAAACCGTCACCGGAAGACATTAGGGAAAGGTTGTTAATAGTCTCTAAAGACTCAGGGAGAAGCGAATGTTCTACGCCGCCAAGCACGGCTGTGTTTTGCTGAGATGCCCCAGCACTTCTCATTGCACTGACCTCGGGGGGGCCAATGAGATTCTAAGTTCTGTAAAATTTTGGTTTCATCATCTAACAAAGAATGGCTTTGCTACAAAATTATGGGAAGATTGTTTTGAAGATATTTCAAAGATGCCGTATTATTTAATGGGAACTTGGGCTGAAAGTATGGCTTCCAGTGCTGACCTCTCTTTCGGAGGATGACTGGATGTCACACAAGTCCAGTGCTTGAATACCCATATAGAGAGAAATGGTGGGGGCTGTCATTGGAGACTAAGGATGAGCATGACATTTTTTCTAAAATTATTCTGTAGTGGAAAATGCATTTGTGTGTGAAGTTTCCACTGAACGTTAGCTGAAATTCCACCATATGGCTAATTTTCGCCGAAAAGCATCCAAATGAATTCATACCTTTGATTCTTTAAAAATCAATGGAAATGCATGGAATACTAGACATTTTTGAATGTCAGCAGGCATCATAAACCCGGATTGATGCACATGGTGCCTGTCGTGATGCATTTACGTGCATTATGATATATTAGTCACAATGGCCCAACAACTGATGATGTTAACCCGTTGTAATCCCATTGTTAAATGACAGATCCCCTGGGCTGTGATAATAGCAGGGGAAATCCTGAGTGACACATTGATCATATTTTGGTCATGGCCACGTTTGGTGCTATAATTGCAGCCCATGGCAGCTGTCACTTTGCTTTTCCAGGTATTGTCAAAGCATGTTATTAAAGGATGCCCCCCCTCATCAATGGTATGTTTTACAACGTACCAGCTCCCCATACCTTTTTTGACAGTAGTTTTCCTATTAGCCATTAAAGAAACAAACTTCGACTTTGCCCATTAACTGCAGTGTATCCCAGCATTTCTGCAAAAATTACATTAGAGTGAAATTTGCTCATTTTTCTCATCCCTATGGCTGACCCCCTTCACCGAAATCCTGGCTATTTCTGGATCCAGTGTTTGCTAAGTCACCAACCTGGACCAAGTATGCTGTTTAGGAAGCCAGAAAGCACTGAAGTTATTGTATCTGTGTAATGGCCAGACAATTTTTAGAAAGCGTTCAGAGGTTTTAGAAACTTCTTTAAAAATTTGAATTTTTTTAGGGCACTATGGGAAACTCCCCAAACCAGTTAGATTCACCCATACTTTGCTCCCTTACATCTATTTCTACTGTTGCATTCACTACAAAATACCTACTGTCTCCAGAGATGAGGTTGCATGTTATTTCCTCCTATAATGCAGTGCCAGAGCCATTGGTAGGCCCCAACACCTTCTCACAATATAGGGCTAATTCCTGAAAGCTACGACCCAAGACGATTCTGGACATTCTACATTGACTGAAACAGGGTAAGAAAGACTCTTTAAGAAGCAGGTTCTGAAGTTGCTAAATATAATTATATATGGTTGGTACCAGCCAAGCAAATTAACAGCTTTCCAGTATTTCTACCCAACTGCCCCCCCCCCCCCCTACACATTACCTGTGGCCTTACCTTCAAGCCTCAACTAAGCCATGTCCTTGTCTGGGCCCAGTTCTGTGTATTGTGCCCTTCCATCCCCAGTTGGATAGGGTGCCAAAGCCCACCGGAGCTAAATAGTTAACAAGATCCCTGTATAGGTGTTTCTGTGCTGGCAAACCTCTCCTTGGAGGGTCCTTGTTTATTAGCTGGTAAATATTTTAGCAAAACAGCTGTGCTGCTCTTTGGATAGCGGTAAAAGCGGCAGGAACGTATGGGCGATAATTTTTTCCCTTATGGTTATGTCTGATAAACTGTCCTTAGTGCTGTGTGTATGAAATGAGGCAGCTTATATAGATAGTCTTCACCAATCTCCCCATTCCGGCCCCTATTCCGCTGGCAGAGAAGAAGTAAGTATTGTACTTTCGGTAGCAATGTTGATTCTCCAACACATAAACATCATATTTAATTCTGCGCTCTCTGATTAAGGATATTTTCGACGAGCGAGATGCTCGGAGCCTGGCATGGCAAGTAATTCTTCAGTTTATACTAAGCTGTCTTGTTTTTCTCAAAGGCAAACCATGCGTGGCTCGGGCATTACAAGAAATGCAACCAGTCCAAATCACATCATCAGGTTGCGTAGAACCTAATGTGCACCTCTATTCTGTAAAACATAAAAATATTCATTTAGAAAGAAGCTCAAATTAGAGCTCAAGTTTCCTTTTGTATCCTTGTAATTCCTCACCACACTGGTGCCCTGTCATATGACTAGTGCCAAGGTGTTAATCACAATGTGTCTGACAAAAGGAAAGATCAGAAAAATCAATCACACTATGCCAGTGACCATGTCAATGTATGTTTCAGATTTCATCCTTACACTGTGACGATGTTCTGCAAAAATATCACTATGGGTACATAAGGAATTCCTATTGGTAGTGACCGCTATGCCATCCCATTCCAGTTTCCTTGCATTGCAAATGCATCCATGACAACTTCATCGCTTCTTTTTGTATCATGTATAGAGCTCCGTATGGACTGATGTCTAGACCCCATATGGATTTTGCATCACATTACTGAAAAATGATCATGACTGATCTGGTTGTGTAGCTGTAGAAGTCGAACCTCTAGTTCAAGTTTATATTAGAACCTCTGTCTTGCTGCTTCATGCACAAAGTGGTCACCAGTTGCTCCACCTGCTTTTCTCCTTTCCTTTGCACTCCTTACAATAAGACAGAGGGGTGTTAAATACTTCTTTGTGCAAAAGTGCACACGATATGTACCAAGCTGGTGCTTGCTAATGCTTTCAGATGCATCCTATGCACTTAATCATGTAATATCTGACCACATAGAGAAGACCACTGAGCACATTCAAGTTTGCTGTATTTTTCTGAAGTGGGTAAATTATCTCTTTTTATTACTATAATTAGGTATTAGAACCCTGAAAGGGTTGCTGTTGCATTGTACCAAGACCCCCATGCAAGACGGCTTTGACCCCAGGAACCATGCTACGGGACTGATCTGTGCCTAAGGATGAATTACACTATATCGAGTGAAAAATATGCTATTTTGTACTATCTAATGTCGTATGCCACTATACATTATTCGGTAGTATCTTAAACAAAAATATCACCTGCAGACTTTAGAGTTCGTAACCCAACCGTCATTAGATCAATGTTTGTTCATCAAGCGCCTAGCCTTGAAACTGTTATGTTGATTTTAAAATAAACTTGTTCCATTTCAGATTCACAGATATCAGTACCATGGCACACTGTGAAATACCAAGTACCTCTAGGTATGGGTAGAACAAGTGATTCTCTACTCCTCCTTTCACAATGCAGTACAGATTGGCTAATTGTCAGCCTTAAGTACTGGGGTGTTAGTGGTCTTTAGCTTGTGTAGGCTCCAAAACAGCCAAAGGAGCTTACACAGGAACTTGTACTCCGTGGTACAGTAGGTAATTAGGGTATGGGCGGAGCTCACAAAAGGTTGGTAGCACATAAAGTGGCCTAAGAGGTCTACCTGTTATATTGCCAAGATAAATTCACTTTAAGGTAATTTATGAATTCTTTAGCAAACAATCAACATTACTGTGTCACCTTTTATTTGTCAAATGAAAACTGTGATTGATGGGTTAAAACATGCTACAGCAAGCAGAGGAAGAGTCGCTCCCAGTTTGTTTTATAAGTAGGTTGCAAAATTGCATTTTCTGTCTAAAATTGCATTGGTTATTTTTCACTGGAAGTTTTTTTTTTTTTATTTCTAACATCTCCCACCAGCTTCGTCTCTTTGTGTAATTTCTCTGGATCACATGCAGAGCTGTCACATTTCCCAGCCCCCATCTTTTTTTCCATTTATCTCGCCATTGTTTTTTCACTACATGAGAGTCCTAGTCCCCGCCACCACCATTCTTCCCTGGATAGATCTCCCTGTCAAAGCTTTGCATTTGGTCCATTCCCTGCAGCCTTCAGTTAATCTCCGCTATTATCGCAGCATGGATTTGATTTCCCACAAGCAAGATACCCCCCCCCCACTCAAAAAAAAAGGAAAAACACTTTCCTCCTCTCTCTTCTCTCCCATCTACTCCCCAGGACTTCCAATCCGCCAGGGAGCATCATTTATTGACCCTTACAGACTGAGAGAAGAGATTTAACACTCCTTGGAATAACACAGCCTGATTACCTTGCATAGAGCCTAGCGCAGTCCACCATATTATGCTGAAGGCTTTGCCTGGCGAATGGGTTAACCTGCAATATTGATGGATTTTTATTGTAGCTTAGTTCCCGTAGATCATACAGCTTAGGATTTGTTTACCTGGTTATAGACTAATATATGGCAGGAGATAAGTTTTCAGCGGGAAGTGATAAACATCCACACCCCTGCAGTTTGTCAGCGGGCTGCCACCAGGACGTCCTAATGCAAGTTCCTGCCATGATAAGTGTATCCTATGGGAAAGGACTGCAGAAATCTTGGCTTTGTTCTGGTATCTACTGATAGATAAATTGAGATCTAAATTGGCGTTGCTCAATGTTTTTCCAAATGTTAGTAGGCAGGTGCCACTGTCTTCCCTATGAGTATATCAAGTTAGAAAACTTTGGATAGAGTTGAGATCACCAATCACTTTCTTTCTTTGGACAAATAGAGTGAATCTTCCTTGTTGGTTAAAGATAACGTGTTTGAATACTTCTCCACCATATCCAAAATGTTTTGGCTTCATATATGCTTTATCTATGTCTGCTAGCCACCTCTGATCATGCTTTAATTGTTGTTCTTAACACAAGTACTCCCTACCGACTCAACGTTCTCTTCATGAGCTCTAATGGAAGCTGTAGACGGGGGGTCAAAAAGTGGACGGGGCAACACAATTTAATGTTTCTATTTGGTATTGCAATAGGAATCCAAGATTCCCTCTCTATCTCTCTTGGCTTCTTCCATCCCCTTCTTCTTTGTTCTAACTTTCTAATTCCCACCTTACTCTTTGTATGTTCCATTTTTCCATCACATTTGTATTATACCCCCTGAGCGAGCAAGAATATTAAGTTCGATCTCGCTGCAAATCGGGCCTTACCGAAAATGTAAGCGAGAACGACCACCTGATTCGTTGAGAGGTCAAGCTCTCGCCGAACAGGAGGATTTCCAGGGCTATAATCATGCAGTCCTGGAAATCCTCTGCGATCCCCGCAGAGTATCTGTAACAAATGTATCATTTGTAGGAGATACTTATATTACAATATAAGGAGGGGTTCTCCTTTGCCGTGGCTGCATTCATTGAGAACAGTAAGCGATCCCTGGGGCACTAGGGTTTAATTAACCTCTAGTGCTCCAAGGGATCACAAACACGAGGATTCCAATGGAATCCTCCTGTTAAAATTTCCTCGATCATCCGATGGTTTTGTGAAATTGATTCGCCGAAATTTTACCGAGCAATCGGAAGTTCAAGAAAATTTTTGCGAGAATGCCACTCATCCCTATTGATGAGATCTTGCCAAGAATCCTGGCTCTATAGTCAACCCACACGCCTTAAGACAAGGAGGCTCATATTTTCAATAGAGCTGTCAACCTAAGTGGAAGTGCCCTTGTCTTCAATAGAGCTGTCAACCAAAGTGCCTAAAAAATCAGACACATCTCAATATCTGTGGGCATTATACTATGATGACACTTACAATTGTGCACATCTCAGTCCATCTGTTTCTGCCCTATACTCTGTTTGCAACTGCATATCATTCCTGCAACTCTATCCATCTGCTACTATCTTATTAGTACGGAAAAAGTTGCACTAAACAGTCCCTATGAATTATCACTGAGAAGGGCAAGGGAACTGAGATGGCACTTTCCTATTGCCTGTAACAGATTTTGATGACCTCATTCTCCCAGAATGTTTTTCCTCAAGAAGGCTTTAAGATGCTGTTCCAAATCACTGTCACTTGACTGGATCTCGAGGGCTTTTTGCTGTATTTGTAATTTTAGAAATATATTCAAACAGACTTGTCAGGTTATGAATATGATGTAACTGTACCAATAGCCAGGAGTTTTTTTTTCCTTTTAGGATGAAATTAGATGATTATTCATTTTAGATCATTTTTTGGAGAAAAGGTTTGAACCCATGTTGACCATTGGCCCATGTTGTAGAGCCATTTACATTTTTGTCTACATTGGGAAGATTTTTCTATATTTACGGTCTCGGGCACCATAGTGGAAGTAATAACAAATCTTCCTAAAAGGGGCACTGGAAAAAAAAACTAAGAATTCCAAACCTTCCCCACTTTCCCCAAATTTTGAAAAAAAAGTTGCAGACCACTTAAAGAGATGAGCTTAGGAAGGGGTTATCCAATTCCCAGGCTGGGAATGGATTAATTTGGCTGGTTTAGAAGGAGTACATTATTCTATATGAGAGTTATTCTTTCAGCCTGCAATGGAATATTATCTTTGCCTGTTAGGATTAATTAATACTGGCATGAAGTGCGGATATTAACTTGCCGAGGATTTGAGAACGGGTGTGATTTGTGCTTGCACTCTGCATTTTATCAGAGGTCTGTAAGCCTCACATAGACCCTGAGAGCCTGACAATTAAATGCTGTGTACAATGAAATTACTGCTGCTAGTGGGGCTCATTATACATTCATTTGTTATGGATGCAGCCATTGAGATTAGAACAAACTAGGTGCATTTTTTCTTAGTAAAAGTAAACTACTAAAATGCTCATATAAGCTTTGAATTGTTAATGTAATTTTTAAAAGTCTGCAGATTTTATTAAAAAATACCTGGTGGTCCTGCCATATAGTTTTTTTTCTGGGTATGGGGTGGCAAAGCCTTTCATTTATGCTTTTGTTTTTCACTATTTCATTATGCATCACATAGACACAGTCCACTGTTTTCATAATCCAGAAAACCACCAGTGAAAATGCAAGGAAGCCATTGCTGAAGCGTAAGTACACAGTGGCAGCTTTCCCATAGACCCTCATACTCAGCATACCTTTTTAGTTCAGGTTCTGTTTAGGCTTAGCCAGTTTATACATCCCTGAGGAAGTGGGTCCCTTTTAACCAAAGGAATGTGTCGGCTTGCTACTTTTCGATATGATCTTGATGTTAAAACTATGGACATTTGGTGTGGCACTAGTTCTCTGAGACCTCCACGTGGATGAAAGTAGCCTTACTGACTTATTGTACTTAATATATTTCTTTTCACCTTACCTTAAACCCACCTTGAATCCAACACCTTCATCCCATTGAGGTTTTTGTTACTATCTACATTGGTCAGTGGCAAAAAGTCAGGAAAAGTCCATCCAATTGCTTTAAAACTCTTTTCCAATCTACCCAACAAAACCTCCACTTTAAATGTGGAACAAACCTTATATTTTTGGGATTTTTGATAGTTATTACGACCTGTAACTGCCATTTGCTTGATAATATTCTATAGTGGATCCTATTGGTGTTAGAGAGGATTTGATTGGTCTTTCTGTTGACAGGGGATCTCTTAAATGAACACTTGCTGGAACTCCCGAAACCAGATCAGAGCCAAGGGGGTAGAGACCACACAGAGCTGTTTAGAAATAATATGAAATGGACAGGAAAAGCAAATTATTTCCAGTTGAATACACAGCAAATGGTTAACTGGCCCGTCAAAAAGCATTCTTTAATATTGCTTCAACGGATGTCTCAATTCCGTCCCTAATCTCTAATATCGTATTGGTTCATTACACAAAATGGCTGCCACTTTGTCCAGTACGGTTTAACAAATACATAGTGTGACTAAATGTTACTTTTTATTTCCCCACTGTGAAACGTAGAACTAGACATCTGCATAGATTACACAGTGCTGGATGTTGGACTTCCAGTGAATATAATTTTCTGCCGAATAAATTACCGTAAGAAGAGATTTGGGAAATCCTCTAACGTGTCACTCTCAACTCGAGTCAGTCGGACACAGTGGACATCTATATTAGAATAGCTGGTGCGGTCCATTATGTCATAAGCTTGACAGCAGAACCCTTGAGAAACCTCAGAACCGGTGGCTTGTTTGACCTAGCCGATTTTGTGGTGGCCTTCTCTTTGCACTGGGACAAAAACCAACCGGCTACATCATCTTTGTCATCATTTTCTGTTAAAACGTTTGACCAAGCATATGAATCAGATTATTTTGCATTTTCACTATTTTATAATATCTTTTTGAATTTGGCAGTACAGTTATTTTTGTGATCGTCTTCTTTTTAAACAAAAACTAACTGGAAAAGACCGTTAAAAATTATGTTGCATGATTTTCTTTTGAGATTTTCACTAAGCATATGTATCGGGATATTATAGACCATCTTGGCTATATCCTATTGTGTTTGGCCCTTTAGTGGTTTTATGGTGGTCTTCTTTTCACACTAGAAATTGTGTTGCATAATTTTATGTTGATATTTACACCTAGCATACGTATAGGCAGATTATAACCTAGTTTGGCTATATCTTATTGTATTATAATGGGCCTTTAAGGGTTTTGTGATTTTTTTCTTTTCAGATTGGGACAAGAACTATCCAAATAAGACCTCTAGGAATTGTGTTGCATTATTTTCCATTGATATTTTCACCAAGCATACGTAAAGTTGGATTATAGCGCATCTTATAGCGTATTGTATATATCACTATGGAAATGGGCCTTTAAGGATCCTGAAGTGACCCTCTTTTTACACTAGGATATAATTTTCTTTTATGTTTTTGATCGAGCATACGTATCAGCTCCGCTATATTCTATTGTAGTTGGAAGTACACATAGCTTCTGTCAACATTGCAGTCCAATCACTTTATCCATTTCATTTTCCCAAACAGATTGCAGGTGTCCTGCACCACTATTGATTTTACTTGACAGAATATATAAGTTAGTATTATTTTTTACCCACTCTGCACTGTGAGAGCGTTTTAAGATACAACTTCCATGCTAGTTTTTTTCTGTAACCTTGCTGTAAAACAGACTTCTTGCTGTCAATTTGCATTTGTCAGCGGTTCAGGGGTTAACTTCCATACCCCTCCCGCCTGCAGCTTTTGAGCGATGGCGGATGCTGCTGTCTCCTAGCAACCTTGGGGAGGGGGGTCGCAGGTTGTCATGGTGACAGGATGCAGCTGCAGTTTTGGTGACAGCAGCGAGTGGCAATGGAAGAGGGGTGGTGGTTCTGTGTCAGCCCCAGATGTCCCTGGTTAACACTTGAGGGACCATCAAGCGGACAAAAGGGGAGGCGGGGGGCTTTTTTGTTTTTTAGGGTGGAAATTTGCAAGGAGTTATCTCCAAAAAGCCAACCATTCGAAATAAATGATAATTATCCAGTCCCGCTCCAGGACTCAGCCTCCTGTCTTAGAATGACCTTGGGCAATGACCGTTTAGCAATGTTTTCAATCACTGGACGCAGAGCATTAAGTCTCCATTACATACTTGACAGGAGAATGCGTCCGATAATGCACCGGGGCTGGGCAGGGTTAATCCAATCCCTGGGCTGGCTGCAGTGTTAAAGTGGACCTGTCACTTGGACATAATGGAAGCATTCAGTTTTCTAAAACGATGCAGTGTGTTTGTAAAGAACGAAGCTTATCAGTTCACCAAGATCTCATCATGGGGCAGGAAGCACGCCGCAAGAATAAACAGGGTGATTTTTTAAAGCGCACATAATGGCTGCCAAATGCGAAAATTGTTTTATCAGTATACCCATTTTTTTGTGCCTCCCCTTGTCGCAGAAACCCAAACCATTACTCATACTCAAAGATGATCTCAAAAGCCTTAAAAGCTAATACTCCAAAGCTCTCAAAAGGTAATACTTAAATAATAAAAAGTAGCCAAAAATGAAAAAAAAAAAAAAAGTACACCAAATCACTTAACCTGATACAAGCTCATACTGGTATTTCCAAAGTCATTTTCAAGACTTTCAATTAAATAAGACCTAGGAAGGTCTTTGCTTAGGCATTTTCTCTTGGAGAGTGACAACGTTCTATCCTTGTCTCATTATTGGTCTCTTGCATTGTCAACCTGTCTCCCGGATTACCGACAGAGACTACAAAAAGACATTTCAACACACATAACTTAAAAGAAAAGCGGTTTATTGCTATGTCCTATCTGAAAAGATTTCTGATTATTTTTGTCCTGTGTTTAAAGAACAGAAGACATAGATTGGATGCACTGTTTGTGCAGCTTGTGAAACTACACAGTAAACCTTTAGAACAATCTTTCTCAACCTTTTTGACATGGAGGAACCCTTGAAATAATTTTCAGGTCTTCAGGGAACCCCTTCTATAATTACTATATCCACAGCTCATAATATATTGGCATAGTGGTCAATTGGAAGAATTCATCTTACACTGCTGGCCATTGAAAATAATTACATCCTTACAGATAGGCAAAAAGAGCATTGGTATCACTCAATATGACCATCAATTGCTCAAAGAATCCCCAGCAACCTCTAGAGGAACTAATGTGTAGAAACACTTCTCTAGGGGTTCCATTTACATTGGATGTAGGTGGGACAGGTGCTGGTGCCCCTTGCGGTCACACAAACCAGGACTGTTCATTTCCAAGAATTCTTTATGATTCTCTAATCATTTCCTATAAATGATAAAATGCAATGCTATGCAATGTTCTTGCACAGGGACTATTTTCTGACCCGGTTTTCCACTGGCAGAAAGGGATGACGGACAGCAATAAATTATCAGGCTATTAGACCATTGAGTAGATTGAGCTTTTCATTTCTATAATATTTTGTTTTTTTATTCAGGTTCAGAATATTTTATAAAACCTTATCATTCCTGAGGAAGAGTGAAGGATGATCCCCTGAAACACGTTTGTTGCTATTGTGTTCTATTGTTGTAGCAGGAAAACAATGTTTCTATATGTCTTGTTGATCTCCATGCTGACATTTCTAAGACCCCTCTGGGTCCTCTAAACAGCTGACTGCACATCAAAATTGGGGGCTATTGTCCATAATAGGGTCCAGTGCTCCCCAATGTGTTGACTTCTTCACCAATAAAAACCTGATGGGGGTCCTAACCTTGTCTCATTCTAACCAAAAACAAAGTTATTGGACTTTAAAGCCATTATATATAAATATGTTAAGAACGGGACCTGCAACAGAGTGAGGTTTATACTATTCTTTCATTACCCCTATCTCTGCACCTAATATTTCTAGTTTTATCAGACATCTAATCTATGTGTTGGGGGTTCTTTCCACCAGTTGTTCATCAGTACCGGACATGATGGTGACATTGAATGCAACCAGAGCACACCACAGGGTTCACAGGCATCCCGCACCGCAGTAGGAAACCTCAGATGGATGTGGCACTTGTCTATAGCGACAATCGGTGGAACAGGCAGTGGGACCTAGGATTAGTGTCAATAGAACCAATACATTTGCAAGTCCTGTGTTCTTTTCATTTTTGTTTTTGCTTTTTTCTAACCAAAGGAATAAGTTCATGTGTTTTGAGGTAGTGAAAAGTCCTCTGGAAAATTTTCAGGGCTAAACCTGGCATAATCTATTCAATCAATTTTGCTAGCTTAGTTTTATTGTTGTTGGACTAGGGTACAACATGAACAGTGGAACTTCCTTCTGTGCCTTTATTAACAGAAATAATTGTTGAGTCAATATGTTACATAAAAAAATCCAAATAATCAAATACCACCATAGCGACCTAATGTTTTTGCATTAGGCTGGATTTCACAAAATGTCTACCATTGTGCTATCCCAGCATGCCTTGCCAGCCAGCCAAAGCACAACTCCCAGCAGATCCAGTCTGTCAGCAGCAAAACGAGGGCTGTACTTTTGCGGCCATGGGGGAATAAGTCAGAGGCTTTAAAAAAAAAGGCCTTCAGCAGGCTGCTTCAGCCACTGTAATGATTTTGCAGGCAAATATTGTTCCAAGATCCCAGAGGCAGTTCACACGACAACCATTTCACCTGCAGCTGTTCCATCTTTCGCGCTCTCCTGCTGCGTCGCATGTGATTCCAACCCGCACACCTCACGCCGTCAGCTCAGAAGCTGATGCATTGTTAGGTAAGAACACGCATTGAGCTCCTGCTGGGGTAATCATAGCCACATTTAAAAGAGGAGAGAAAAATAAATACTTAAACAGCTAATTTATTATGTCAATAACCCATCTACGTGCCTCATCTCTGGTCACATGAAATCAAATGTCGGCCCTCTTTTTCGTTGTCTCTCAGATAATCTCCTACACAACTGGGCCCATTACAACTCAGGTAGTTTGATGAGACATTGTCACTGGCACCCAGGTAGAGGTGACACATTCAGTGCAGTGTGTATCAAACAGACTGCATAACAGCCCATGAGGGAAGGAACCCGCCTTGTCCTTCAGCGAGCGCATCAAACGCTAGGAGCCTGTGATCCAGCTATAGATCCCCTCTGAAAGTGAAATGCTGAGGTTTTTGTAGGATTTAAAAAATACTGCAGCGAGATGAGAAAACAGGCCTCTGGTAGAGTGTTTGCCGCCATGACGTGCTCTACATGCTGGGTCTGGAAAGGAAAGCTGCGACTTGTGAAGCATCAACGGCTGCAGAGAGAAATCTAGCACTGATCCTTTAACAGTCTACAAAATATAAAAATATGGCTGAATGGGTTAGATTGTTTTTACAATGGCTGAAAACATTTAACAGTTTTTAAATAGTGAATATATTGCCCCATCTTGGTATTTCCATTAGTATTGGTGTGAGATATCCTCAGCCTCAGCGTCTGTCGGCATCTCCTAAAGAATAATGGTTGGCCAGTTTAGAAAGTCTTGTTGGATTAATGGCCTTCTCCACTGATATTTCAGTAATATAAAGCCTACATAAGAACACTTTGCTTCAATAACCATTCATGTTCTGAATAGCTCTGGTAAACTTGAATGGCTGGATTGGTATTGGTGGGTTGAATGAGTACAGAACAGAAGGGCTGATATGTTTACCATTGCTGCTACAGTTTCCTTTAGTTGTATTCCACATCATTAAAAGCCTTTGCATTCCATCATGTGAACTCTCCTGAAAGTGAGGATTGCATGGTCCTTTACAAAAATGTGACCTACACATCATCATTAGAAGAAAAAAGCTTTTTAGCCTTCGTGATATTTATCTGTCTGAGATCAAAAACCTTCAAAAAATAAATTTTACCTTAAGTTCTGCACACTTGAGGCATGATAACATCACTTGTTCTCCCTATTGGTCTTTGAGTTTGCACATCATAGGTGTTACAAGTTGCCCTTCACCACAGACCCCAACTGAGGTTTGTT
Organism: Pyxicephalus adspersus; assembly: GCF_032062135.1. Taxonomy (NCBI): domain Eukaryota; kingdom Metazoa; phylum Chordata; class Amphibia; order Anura; family Pyxicephalidae; genus Pyxicephalus; species Pyxicephalus adspersus. The sequence goes on from NC_092868.1 coordinate 8,957,753, forward strand.
TAATAGTGCGCCGCTAGTTTTGGTGTATCACGGTGCTCTACAAAGTTTTGACCATTTGTGTAGCTAGGCATCCCCAGCTGCTTTGTATGCCTGGCGACAGAAAACTTAAAACGTTATAACGGAAACCCTTAAATTTTTATTACAGGTTAAATATACTGCTAAAAGCAATTTGTTATATCTCTTAGTATAAAAAATACCTGTTGATCCTGCCTGATATTTCATCCCTATGTTATGGAGATGAGTACAGGGAAAACAAGAATTTTGTTTGGCAAATGAAAACTGTGCCGGGCTGCCACCATTCCTTTTGTGTCATTCCACAGTTTTAGGGAGTTTCAGGAGAACCTTTGTTCAGGCAGCTACTTCCTCTATATAGGACAATGACAGCAGTGGCAAATTTTCCTGCTACACATATTTTGGTTTCCTACCCAAACTGTAAGAAGCCAGTTCATCTCTCAAAAGGGTAAAATTGATGATTCAGAATGGATTTTCCCAAAGGGAAGCCAGTGTTAGAGGATTATGTTCAGTGCATAAACAAGGTGCGTTTAGGCAAAAATGTAGTGCTTGATTATGAAAATAAAAAGGTTCCGACTACCATGGCTAGACTTGGAGTCCCAGAGGGATGGATAACTCAACTTGTCAGCATCCATTCAAAACTATAATAAGGGTTACGGGTGGTCAGAGCCTTTATTATAGGCTTTTTGAAGCCAAAAACAGAAAAAAACCCATTAAAACTTTTACTTTATTTATTTTTTTCTCCAGGTCCTGCAAAGTCAAGTATCTGATCCTAAGCAACAGGTGTAGTGGGAGGAGGGAGCGAGGGACCGGGTGGAGAGGACAGATGAAAGCTCCTATATGGAGAGAGAAAGAGCAATGAGCTGGGTACAGACAGGAAGATGAAAGGAGCCACTGAGGGAAAATGAGATTATAAGAGAATGAAATGGAAGGGTAATGTGGGAGGAGGGCGATCGAGGGAAGGGAGAGAAGAAAGATGGTGGAGACGCTGAGAGAAGAGAGCGGAATTAGATAAAGAAGAGAGAGAAAATGGGAGAGTTTAGAAAAGAAAATTAAAGGGAGATGGATGAGAAGGGCAGGGCAGAGAGGGTGAGCGGGCAGCAAAGGAGAAATACAGACAACCAGTACACATGATTCACATGTAGCCTGCTCAGTAAAGCTTTGTATAACTGTGTAGTCAGGACCATGTTTATCAGGCTGTCTTAGAAATTATATTTTATTTTCATTTTACATTTTTACTGACGGGTTCTCTTTAAACCCTTGCTGCCAGATTCAAAGGGGCACTTCAGAAGGTCAACGGGAATATAATTCCTGAAGCCTTGTAACTTCCTCTTGTATCACCAGGGACAATTTAAGATAAAATGGAGCTTTGGGCAAATATAAAATGGGGGGCCCCAAGCCTTTCAACTTTCTGCACCCATGCCATTCGCTCCATTGGGACTCTGGGGAAGTTAAGGGCCCTGGGCAGTTGCCCAGTTCGCCCTACTCTAATACCGGGAGGGGTGTGTTTGGAAATCTTACTTAGGCATGGCATTAGGAGTTCTCCGATCACCAGAGGTGGTGGGTTAATGCTCTAGTGTTATACCTGGATAAAAGCTGAAGTCCCAAGCGGGTAGCGTATACTCCCCATGGAAATGATTCAAGGCTTAGTTTTTAACTTTGGTTGCTTTTACACAAAAACTTTACAAACTTTACTTTATTAGTAATACAATAGTATTGAAATATTCAAAAAACCCTAAAATCTGTAGGGGTGCCACTTTCCTAGACTTACCCAGAAGTACTGCAGTTTTGGTAATAATGTTCATATTATTTGCAGTACAAGGGTTTCTGTTGAATGTTCAGTGCCACATAACAAAGCTTAGGCTGATGCTTTAATCAAGGCATGTTAATATTTTCCCTGTAGATAAATATCCATGTTAATTAATCATATTTGCTCATAGTAGGCCAATTCAATTGAGCACAATTTTGTAAATAGAGCAAACAGCTGGTCCTTGGATAAGGACCCCTTTGCACATTAGTGTGCATGATTACATAATTCTTAGTTTATTAAGGCAAATGTGCTAAGCCTCAAAACATAGGGCACCTGTGATACAGAAAAAAAGCTATGGTACAGAGATTATCACAGCATGGCTGTGACAAACCATTTAGATTCCCCTGGTCAAAAATTTCTTGGAATAAGGCACAAGAGATGTCCTCCAGGTACATGGACTGTTGCCTATTAAGAAAGAGATGGATTGAAGCTTCTTAGCAGTACAGAATAGGAGTTTTCAAGATTCCATCGTCATTGAAATCTGGAGAGCTCACGACTATCCAAGTGGTGATGTTTGATACAAGATGGCTCAGGAAAGAAGAAGAATTAGACTCGGCGGATGGAATTAGCACTAGATTAATCCTCTGCCTCCGTCTGTAGCTAAGCTTGTCCAAGCTGGGATAGGCTGTAATGCAGGAGAGGAGGAGGCAGCACATCTGTACAAAGAAATGTATTAGTGGCATGTGTCGGCTGGCGTGCCTGTATGCTAACCAATGCAGTTACCAGTCCAAAGTCACTTTACTGAAGTTAGGCATTTGTTTGGGGAATTTTCTCTCATGTTTCACCAAAGGCTTGCATGTCTAAATGTATTAAAATCCATGGGAAAAGTGGAATTTAAGTAATTATTTTTAAAGAGTTGGAGAGATTTCAATAGCTAAAAAGAGATAAGTTTAAGAGATAAGTTTAAGATAAGAGATAAGCAAATAAGTTGATTTTAATAGCTCATAGGAAAAAAATGCAGATTGTAAATCAATAATACACAAATATTGATCAAATACGCATAAAAGGAAAGATATAATAATCCAACAAACCTCTTAAAAAATCATTTTTACACCTTCTAAAAAACAACACACTCTGAATAAAGAAAAAACTCGAACTCAATGAGCCCACTTGGTTTTGCAAAATCACTTTTCCCATCTTAATTTACTAAATGGATTCTGGTGGATTTACTAGTACAAGAGGATTACCCTGGACTTTTAGCACCTGGAACTACATTAATAATTTAAAGTGCATGCATGTCAGTAGTGGTGGTCATATAGTTATGACTGGAGTTGATTGCAACTTGAAATAGAACTTTAAAATTGAACTAAGCGGCAGTCAGGACTTAAAGGGACCCTTTTTTTTTTTTTTAAAAAAGGGTGTTGCATTCAAAAAAAAAAACACCAACATTTTTTTATCTTGCATAGAAAGGTTGTCTACCCTTCTATGTAAGGTAAAAATGTTGAATTTAGGTAGGCTTTAAGCAATTCAAGTTCCAGCCCAACATTACTATACCTTTCATTGACTGAGTTGGTTGAGCCCCACTATACCTGTCATTGGCAGCTCTCTTTGACTGGTGGTCGAACTGGCTTAACGCTTTTATACCTGTCATCATCTGGTCGTTGGATTGTTTTGCCCTACTATACCTGTCAATGACAGCTTGTCATCAAGCAGTGATTAGATTGGCTTAGCCATACCTTACCTGTCATTGTCAGCTGTCATTGACTGGTGGTTGGATTGGCTTAGCCATGCTATACCTGTCTTTGACATATATAGCACAGCTCATTAAAAACATACAAATTCTGTCTAAAAATTTCCAAATCCAGTTTGATTTTCCCGCCAATCCAACAAGATTCCATCCGAGTCAGAATTGTTTTGTTGCAAACATCTTGCCATCAAATAAAATAATTTACAGGAATGCTTTGTTAAACAAATAACTTTTAGATAATTTCATGCAAAATGTATAAAAAAAAATCATAGGCCAATTTGTTTCCCAATAAGAGTTGCAATCATCCATTTTTTTGGAGTATTTGAATCTAGCATCTAGGCTATAAACAGTACTCAAGGTGATATCTTCCTCTTTCCCCTTTAAAGCAGAATTAAATCCTCACCTATCCCTGTTCCTTTGCATGGCACTGCCATCTTCTTTCTTCGCTTCTTCCTTGCGATCTTTGTTCATCTTGATTGGTCAGGCCAAGATGACTTAGGCACTGGGAAGTTTGCTTAATCCCAGAAGCATGGAATTAATCGTGGCATTCTGGCCAAAGCTGACACTGCACATGCGTAGCTCAGCTTTGTCGCCTGGAACCCGGAGCAGTCAGGCGCATAGGAGAGGTTATTGCAGAAGGGAAACCTCTCCCTTTCTGCAATAATGACCTTCCTGATCGAGTATTTGTAAAAGTGGAACTTTTAACAGGTCTTCATTTTATTTTACAGGCTTATCCCAACCAATAACAATATTTTAGTTGTAAGCGTAGTCTGCTGGTTTGAGAATCCTGCTTTAGATTACATCCAGAAGCCCCCTTTATTGCTAAACACGGCAATATTTTGTCGCAATCTGGGTCCCATTGATCCTTTCCGTTGCTCCCACTCCTTTTGTTCCTGTGATCACTGTGATGTACCTATTCTCCAAGGTGGTTAATAAATCATCTTGCCTATCTAAAGTTTAGGAACAACATATGCTGCAAACAAGATTTTTGCCTGAACCACTAACAAGAAACAATGGTGAGCTCATTCACAGATGCGCGGCAGCTAATTAAAGCCAAATTTATTCATGCAGGCCTAGAGCGATGCAGACCCTGTAAGGTCCTTACCTGCAGCTGTACAGCTGAGCAAAATGGATTGTCCCATTAGTTGCTGCGGGTTATTGGGTGGTTCTGTACAAGAATTTTTTTTCTGATAGATGTCTGTGCAAAGGGAGGGGGATTTGTCTGAGTGCAGGCGGGGGAACTTAAGGTATTGGGTGTTGCAGTTCTCTAGAACAACACTCCTGTTTTCTTTGTGTGCACATATTATGAGGCCCAGGAATCATAGGGAGCAAAATGAAGGTGCGTCATCCACATAAATAAATCTATATATCAGATGTATCAGCTTCTGTCTTCTTACCTGTATTTTGCTGTTCTATATGTTCTGCAAGGTGTCTGTTATGAGTCAGGTAATGTCCCCAGTCCTTTTCAGTCGGGTGCACCACCTGACACTTTTCAATAATCCCTCAGCTGGGTGGTTACTAAAAAGTTGGGTCACAATACAGGGACCCCCACCTACCTACAGCTTCTTCTCATCCAGCTAAAAAAAATTTCTGGCGAGAATAAGCAGACACTTATCTGGCAAGCGATCCCGTGCTGTGCCCCATTGCAGTTTATCATGCCCTGTTTATTCTCTTTGGCAGAATTACTCTCAGCAATAAAGGAGATCAAGGATTTAATTGAATATACAGGCTGTGATATATTGTGGTAGTCCACAAATCGCCAGCCCAGTGTCCTAATATGACTGTGCAGTCCAATAACCATCAAAGTTAGACCAAGTGCCATCAATAATCAGAGTATGGTGTGTGGCATTTAGCTTTTCGCTGGGTATTGGAGTGTAAAAGCTGGATGCATCAAGCTGGCCTAAATTTGAAAACTCTGATTTGGTCAGGGGCAAAAATGAACCATGGAAGAAAAAAATATTCAGAAATTAAACTTTAACAAAAAATATCTATTTTGGCTTGAATGATCCTTTAATTGTGACATCATCATTTGCACCATGCAGCCATTGCAGTCACGTGGCAATCACTTAGCTGTACACATGAGCCATATATGAATTGTGTGTTGTATCAAGCATTTTCAAGAGGTCTTCCTGTACTTTAATGGCGGGGAGCGAGTGAATGTAGCGTGAATGTAATTGGCTATAATCTCAGCTGTTAGCATGGCACTTTCATCTGTGTACACAATGCAGTATATCAGGCTCTGTAATTGACATGATAGAGAGCAGTTATGCAGTAATGTAACGTGCAGTAGACACATGCCGTCCCTCTCTAGTGCACATCCCTTGATAGCAACCTGATGTTCCAAGCACATAGCTTTCATTCCCTGAATTCTGCAATCGCTATAGAGATTACTGTACCATTTCTCGCCATTATGTTTACTGAAGCTTGCTTTTTTATCATAAGAAATTATATCAGAGCAAAAAAAGAGCAATAATTAATATCCTTTCCCAGACAACACACATCAAGAAGCTATAAATTCAGTCTGTGCAAAAAATAATTACAGCAGCTTAAAGTGAACCTGTCACAAAAAAAATATGTAGGCTGTCATTGCCGACCTTTGCTAAAAATGCCATTTACCTGCCCGCCATGCTAATCCTCACTGCAATCAGAATGTAGAAAAGTGGATGGCTAGTCAGCATTACAGAAGGTCTTCAGCTATGGCACTTTTAGGAAATATTAAAGAGAAGCTAAACCTTCAAAAGCCAAAAAAACAAGTTGTTTATTGAAGGAGAGACAGGTAAGGTCCCTTCTGCAATAAAATAGGGCGTACCTGCCCAATCGCAATTCACATCTGTCCTCATTCCATCGCAGGGACCTTCATCTGGTATCGGATCTTTGGTAGTTTTGATTTGCCATGCTGGGATAACATAACTCCCCAGCCCCTTTTAGTTGCACCACCCGGCACTTTTTAGCAACCACCTAGCTGTTTTTGGGTGGTAACTGAAGAGTTTGGTCACAATACTGGGGCTTGCACCTGCCTATAATTTCTTCCCACCCAGGGTAAAAATATTTCTGGGTTGAGCACTGAAGCGCATGTGCTGAAGAGTTCATTCAGTCCCGGGGATGCTGGGTTACCCAGCATATTCCAGCACCTTACCCTATGCTGTGCATGCAAAAAATAATATAAGAATAAAAAGATTGAGAACAGGCAGGTAATTATTTTTGGTGATGTCTTATTTGCAATACAATCCTTCCTGCTTACAATTTTTAGTTGTGCAACTAAAGTTCAGAGGAACTGTGGGCCAATATATACCCCAGCATTAAATTAACAATGAAACTATTAGGGGATGTGGGACTAGTTCATGCAGGGTTCCTTCAACAGTTGCTAAGAATTCCTTGAGGTTTGAGCCTCTCAGGTCAATAACCAATGACACCAAAATATTTTTTGGGCTGTAAGGGTGATATTCTTCTCACTGGCCAGCAATGTAAGAGACATTTTCCCAATGATCACCATGCTAATAGATATGATAATTAAGCTGGGGTTCGTTAGGCCCTGAAAGATATTTTAAAGGTTCCTCCATGTTAAAAAGGTGGAGAAACATTAGGTTAGTAATATTGAAGGGTAGGATAGAGGACTGGGGAATTTTTTTTTTATAGAAACTTAGGGTTCAGATTTAGCACTGATTCACGTCTGAGCCATAAGGCGCACATTCCAGGGTGCATTGTGTACTAGCACTGCAATACGTTGTTAAAAGGCATTGTAAAGCTTGATTTATTTCCATGTCTATTTACTTCCATGCACAGCAGCACATTGCAATATGTTACAACACATTGCAATGTGCCAATACATAAATAAGGACATAAGGCAAATTGTCTTGTTCCGGCGTTGGGACTGCGTTGAAAAATGGTGCCCAGCGCCACTGGTGGGATGAGCTCCCAGCCTTCGTTTTCCATTCTGTCCTCAGTAGCTCACCGGTCTTTTTCAGCTTCTGAGATCTCAGGGGTTCAGTGTGAATTCTGTTACAATAATGTTTGTTGTAGTATATTTTCAGCTGCTCAGCCGTCATCATCTGCCTTTGTGATTGAAGATTCCCCGCTGTGCTTTAGTAGGACTGGAGAGATTCTCTGTCTGGATTGTGTATATAGGACATGTACACAGACTGCACAAGACATGGGGGTCTCCCCTGCGGGCAGGATATGTGCCATTGTCCTTATTGAAGAAGGCAGGCAAGAGCTGTTCTTATAACAGGTATTTTTCCCCTGAGCTTTCACACCGTGCACTGATAGGCAAACAGGCTTTACTAAAACCCAGTAGCCTAAGGCTAAAACAGGATACCTAGCAAGCAGCTCATGGATGAGACATCCCAATCTCTATCTGTCTGTCTTTTAAAGGAAACCAGTACTTAGGGAAATGCTAAGACTTCCAATAATAATAAAATGTTAATTGCTTGGCTGTCTCAGGCTTAAAAGCATTGTAAGGTCTGAAAATAGTGTGCGGACCTGGGGAGTCCTAGTAAGGTCAGAATTGCTGTATACTTGTTTCAGGTAAAGGGATGAAGCGATTGGATCTCAATGGCGATCAGGGAACTAGAGTTTTCACAAATTAGCACAAATCAGCCGGTGACAATGTTCCTTATTATTATTATTTTTAAACAGGATTTATATAGCGCCAACATATTAGGAGAGGACCCTCCCCCAAAAAGCTTACAATCTAGTAGTTCCTTAGGACAATAGAAAGATCGCAGCAGTAAATCTTTACCCCATTCTGTTCAAAAACTAAAAAACTTTTGCCTTTATACACATAATACTTTCCCTTAAATTTAACTGAACAAATGTCACCAATAGGTAAAGGTTTTTGAAGAATAGACATAAAAAGTTTTTTTTTCCTAAAAAAAAAAAAAAACTGTTTTATCCTGCTGGCTTTTTGTTATTTGCAAAAACCAAACAGTGTAGCCCTATATGCAGTACTGCCACTATGCACAACCAGGAGTTACATCATAGGTGGCCATCCAATGGTTTAGGAGGTTTACCATAAAGTCGGTGACGTCTTCAGGGATTGCAGTGGTAGCAGGTTACTGGACTTGTCATTACTGCGCAGGGATTATTACAAGGTAAGTGTGTGACATATTTGGCAAGTATGCTGTGCGTTATGGCCAAGCTCATCTACGCCAATGAGGATTTAGGTCCACTTCTTAAAAGGAAACTATAATGAATTACATGGCCATTTCCCAGAGAATTCAGGTTTTTATGCTATTACTCATCATTGACCACCCCTTACACCTTTCCAGCTTCATAACTTATTTATGTAATTAATTGCTGACCAGTCATTGATCACTAGGAGTGCTTTATACTGCCAATGCATATGGAGCTTGGAAAGCACACGAAGCAGGGCTGATTGGGTAAAATACAAAAAAATGCAGATAAGAGTGACAAATGTGTAAATAAAAGTTGATAGCTTCATTTGGTGTGGAAAGTTTACATTTTAATACAGTATTTCTTAACAAACTGATATAAGTTAGAATCCTTTTTAACTTAGCCCTCCTTCAGTCTATATATCATGGCAGGGTGCTGGTTCACAGAGGTCTCCGCATGAAAAAAATATTTTAATTGGCGTCGGTGCACTTATCTCTGCCTAAAGAGTTGATCTTCCCCCCTTCCTTCTGTGTCGTAGGCTCCAGCGACACGCCAGTGCCACTTTTCCAGATAATACTGTACATTTTTTCCATTAAAAATCACCTTTTCCACCCCGTCCCCTCCTCCTCCAAATCTAAGTGTTTTCCAAAGTGTATTTCGGTTCTGCATCATCAGGAGAGCCGGAGTTTACTCTTTGCAATTTGTGTCTAAAAGTCCCTTTGCTGTGTAATTACTGAGCACGCTCCTACCCTCCTCTGTCACACTGCAGTGGCAGACACAGACTAATGTCACCGTTTATAGCTGCCGAGTCTCCCTACCCACACTTAAAATGTATACACTTAACTCTTTGTTACCAGAAGGGCATCACTGCATTACGATTTTAGAAAATTTTTGGTACCATAGCTTGCACGATGGGCCTTGCATAGGATTGACCTGACATTGAACACTCATGAGCCTGTTTGTGGTTCACTGATTGTCCATTCTTGGACTACTCTTGGTGGGTGCCAACCACTGTATACCCGGAATACCCCAAAAGACCTTGGAGATGCTCAGACTTAGTCCTCTAGGCATCACAATTTGGCCATTCCGTTCCCTATACTTTCATTTTTTTCTTGCTTTTTCCAACTCATCACCTTCAAGTGTTCTTCAGCCAAACATTTCTCATCAGTGGTGGGTGCCATGTTTATCACCCCATTGGTGTTTCCCATACTTACTTAATGGTGCTCTAGGACAGAGGTTGATGGTGTTATCAAGACAGCAGAACACGGATCAATCAAAAACCAGACCAAAGTCACTTATATGTAAAAGAACACCATAATTAGACCACACTATGCACTGTAGTGGTGGCCAACTGGTATCTTCCTGAACCACTTATGGAGCTTGTGTTTTCAGTCACAGCTTCATTAGGCCCTTTTCACCCAAACTTTGGCCTGTAAAGGCTAGTCTGATGTCTCAAACAGCAAGTATTTATGAACATTTCAGCAAGCTTTTAGAATACTGACCTTAATGCTGGTTGTGTCTTTTTGCAAACTTGTATCAAGCTTAATCTCAGCTTTTTTACTTTACCTATTTAAAGCTACATCCTATCATTCTCAAATGGGTGCTGCCGGGGGCCTAAAGGGCTTTAAAAAGTTGACCAACGCTCACTGAAATTTGGGAAACTGCAAATGTTTCCTAAGATTTTAAGGGCTTTTACATACAGGCTTTAAAAGGGGCTGCCAAGTTCTTTCCTGATCCTAGCTCAAAAAAAAGATCCAAGCTAAGCTTTTTAGTACATATGTCCACCTACTCCATATGCCTTCCTTGCACTGGGAGACCATTCTAGGTGCAGGTGTAGGTATCCAATCTAGACATAGCCTAATGCCTAGCCTTGAGGAACACCACTGAGCATCAACAGAGTAATTCATGTTTTGTGCCAAAAATACAAGTAGGACCTCATTTGCTCATTTCCCAAACTATTTCTTCCTCCAAATACTAAATCTGAAGTCTAATACCTGCCACAAGTAGGCAGCTTGTCACTTTATTTGTGAGTGGATTTTGTACTTTGCCTCCTTCACCCTCTATTTGTAAAATTAGCTACTATCGCTGTGAATACTTCCGTAGTGCACTTCATATGTTGCTAGGTGAGCTCCATCACTTGGAATTGTTTGACATAATCCTTTACTTATTAAACAAAGCTTCACAGAGCAAAGAAAGAAATATTGATCTCAATCTATAACAGGAGCAGTCACGTTCAGATGCTACAACTGTTCTTAACCTTCATCTCTCATCATCATGATCACCGATGAATGAGTGGCAAATGGGGGTCACAAGAAAAGGCGCAGACTATTACTAGGCATTTTATAGCCGAATAGAGTGTGTCTTTGCACAAATATATATTCTTCACTGTAATCAAGTACCCTGTACCTTTTTTTTTCTGGTGATTTTATTGATTGGTCAATACTTGCCACTTTCAGTCACCACAAGTAGAATGGGCAACTGTAGGATAGGACTGACAATTTTTAGCCTAACAACAAAGTACCCCTTTTGTGGTTGAGGCAACTTTCCATAGGTTTAAGATAGGTCATCATGCAAAGTATATCATGGCGATTTATTGATCATAAAGTATGGTGAAAGTTCTCAATATTGTACTCAAGTAGTGCCAATGCAGCAACTGCTTGCACCCCACCCCTTCCCTAGCCATTACAATCCACTGCATAACTTAGGCTGCAAAATGATTCCTTTTAAAGAATCTCATTTTTATAAAACCTCTCTGTTAGTGATAATGATATCCCTAATGGGCCCTTTATTGATATACTTCCCCTTGTTGGTAGACTTCAGCAGGTCTTGGTTGTATATTTCGGCAGTTGAAGGTGTCCCTATTTTCTCATGATTCCCATGATAACATGATGCTGCCCTACCATGTGGGGCATTAAATATTACAAGGGTGGCCCAAGATAGTGTGGATGTGAACCACAGGGCTTGAAAACACACCAGGAGGTGTGGATTTAGAAGTTAGGGCAATAGTCCAATGCTTATACTGAGGACTCACCAGTGTACAGGAAAATGAATTGCATATATTAGGAGAAAAAAGGAGGAGTCTTTATAAATGGCCATAAAAAAGGAAGAACAATTAAAGAACTTTTTCCATTGTGACACATCAGCGTTCTTTGTGGCTCTTGGGATTTGGTCACAGACCATCTTGGAGCCTTATTGGAAGCTGTTGCTGGAAGACTTCATTTTGCTATTTTGCCATATACTATGATCACTGGTCTGAATGGGGAACAGGTAGATGTATATTGGCCACCATATCACTAACCACAGGTCCCACCTAATGTGTCCGTTTTGAATTGCCTCTATTCAGGGTCACCAGCCCAACATATTTAAACCGCCTAGGTGGGGGAATAATGTCCCCCCAATAGCCCAGTCCTCCAATGCTACTTCTAACAGTTACTACAACTGCTAATACTATTACTTGCTGTTGATAAGGTTGGTTCAGCAGCCAGACTTTAGTATTTGCAGATTTGTATAGCTACTTTTCTATGTTGGTGGATTAATCGTAGAATAAACTACCAAGGCTGTTGAGCCTGGGGCAAACGTCCTGTAAAATTACTCTATGGTAATACTCTGGATCTTTTAGTCCAGCACACATTTTTGCCTTCAGCATTTATCAAGCCCTGATGAAGAGGGACCATTTATACCCCTGAAATACATTGTATTTTTTTGCTGTATGAGAACTCTTTCCATCTTACACCCTTAGGATAAGCAGCCAGAGTTTGCCATGTACAGATTTTCTGAGGATATGTCGAACCGTTAGCATGTTCTTGTTACAGTTCTCTCCCCTACACTGCTCCTTGCCGACAGAACAGCTCTTTGAAAACAATACACTTCCCTTTGCTTTCCTTTGACTATTTCAATTGCCAAGACAGGTCACACAGCAGCACACATCTCATACCACTAAGCAGAATTGCAGGTATTCATCCAGCAGCATATATACACCCAGAGGTCACCTGTCATTCCTCCTCCTGCTAAGACATCTTTTTTTTCCCCTCCTGCCTGGAAAGTGCTCAAGGCAATATAGCCTGGAGTCTTCAGATTCCCCATCGCAGGGCCACTACAACTTGCCAAGCTTTTAAATTACAGTGCAAAGTAAGTGGGCCTAGTGCCAGAGCAAAGTAACCTTGTTGAGAGACAAACCTCTCTTGGGCTCCTAAGGATCGTTGACATATTCCATATCTCATTCACTGTGTGTTCCATGTTCTAACATGAACTCTTTATGTCCATATTGGTGTTACAGTACAGCCTATCAGTCTACAGTAGACACGGCAAGGTATGCCTGAATCGTTTCCTTCAGTCCGCAGGGAAAAGGCAGCAAATGGCTGAAGATCCCTCTCGCTTCACTCTAAATTATAACAGACATTAAGACAGTAGAGGGAAGTTGGAGATGGCAAAGTGCCTTCCTCTCTTTTGATGCCAAACTGGCAGTCGAGTGTATGGGAAAAAAAAGTATTCATTTCTTCTCATTAACTCACATTTACCCCATTCCAGGAAAAAAGCTGAGTATTGTATCTGTCAGCTGATTTTAAAGGAACTGGAGCAGACCTGTGATGTTACTTTTGTCGCTTTACAGAGCCGTTTCACACACCTTTTTTTAACTTTGGTTGTCTATAAAGGAGGGTTATCTGACCTTTCTTCCATCATCATCATCAGGTGGAATAAGTAAAAAGCATCTGAAATACATATTAGTAATAGGAGCTGGAAAAATTAAATGGTCTGTCCTCTCAAAACTCATATTGGTTGAGTTCAATCTGCTGGTGGTTTTATTTTCAAATGTTACTGAGAAAGACAAGATCGAAATATTAGGACTTAGAAAATTTACCACCACGTTATGTTTGTGCTACATTATCTCTTCTGTAGGCTTGACCTATGATCATCGATATGCATTGGATGTCAATACCCTGTTTTCGGTTTACCGTAGGTACTAACTATTGGATACCAGGGATACCCCAAAAATTCTTCCATTTTGGAGATGCTCTGACCCAGTTATGTAGCCCTTACAATTTACAAGGGGTGACTGTTTGTTTGCTCCCTAATATCCCAATTTTTGATGGGTGCACATTTCATCGCCCAATTGGTGTTTTCCATAATTAATAGAGAAACCAAGGTTAAAAATGTCACTAAGACAAAAGATCAAAGAGTAATAAAAACCTGACAGATGCCAGTTATATTTAAAAGAAGCAATTTTCTATCCAAACAGCAGGATATAACTTACCCAGCCCATGTACAACTCTTGTCTCTAGGGGATCCATAGATGCACAGATAATGTGAACAGGCAGCCCCCACCATCCTACTATACACTTCTGACCTCCTGGCATCCTCCTCCAGCACATAGATACTTATTTCTTTGATCATGGACATTGCCTGAAGCCTCAGCTTTGTTTTTAAAATTCAGCACCACTTGCTGGTAAGAAATGACAAGAAAATTTCTGAATGTTTTGGCAGTTTTCGAAAATGATTGCCTGTCTGCTGACTGAACGACAATTTTTATTAGGAATAAATGATAAAATTGTAGAATTTTTGTGTAGGAGTAAAGTTAGCTCAATTTCAATTTAAGTATGTAATAAAAAAGTGGGTCCCCCCGCAGTGGCTAAAGCAGCAATACTAACCCTAGCTTTGGCACTGCCCCCTTTTTTTCTCAGATGTGACACTGCACCTCTTCCAGGTTGAATTACACTAATTGCATTGTTTTGGTCTCTGCTGTATGCCCAGGTTGTTAAGGTTCTACCCCTCATCCTGAAAATACAGAAGAACACTGCAGATGGTGGTGCTATCTATTGATGTGGTGCCACTCCATACGGTGTGTAGGATCCACCTACTGCTGATGGAGAAAGAAGGTTTAAAGGACATTTGATCTATAGACAAGACTAGAAATGCCTGGAAGAAGTATTTACATTCCCATGGCACTGGGACAAAAAAAGGTAGAGTTGGCAATGGGACAAGAAATGAGAGGAAGAGTTAGCGCTGGAACTAGAAATGAGAGAAAGAGTTGGCACTGGGACAAGAAATGAGAGGAGAAGTTGGGACTGGGACTAAAATGAGAGAAGGAGCTAACACTGGGATAGGAAATGAGAGGAAGAGTTGGCAATGGAACAAGAAATGAAAGGATGATTTGGCACTGGGATAGGAAATGAGAGGAAGAATTGGTACCGGAACAAGAAATGAGAGGAAGATATGGCACTGGGACAAGATGGCATGGGCAGCAACAAAAGCTTTGACTGTGTTTGGACTTTAGATTAGACCTAAAGGGATATTTTCTTTTCCTCATGGACTTTCTATTAATGGGGTTGATTTATTATTGGAATATAGATTGTTCGCATAGCATAGTGGCTTATCCACTTTCAAAGGATGCATTCACTTAGCTTAGAAATTTTAGATAACTCAGCTGTTAACTTAAGCTATTCAATCGTGCAATCGTGCATTTGATTCTTCTTGCATGTGATTGGCCTTTCTCTGCAAACTGCATTTTTACTGCATTCACTAACCTAAGTGAAATATCTCTTGATTCCCCTTAGTAGGTGAATAGCCTAAACCCCTTTCGTACATCAGCCACATTGCATCAAGACTTGCTACACAAAAGGCTCCACATGCTACAGCTGTGAATGAGGAAATCTAATTACTTCTTTTCCTGAAGATGGTCCATGGATTGCTTCCTAACCCGCAGTCCTAGCGTGTATATCTGTTCCATGCAGTAGAGGCTGGGGGCACTGCGTCATGATAACAGCTGGTTTTGCCAGTGGCATTGTTGTTCTAGTATGTGTAACGTATCTGCCCTTAATGACTCATGATTTGCTTTGTTTTCTAATCCCTCAAATTTTGTCAAACACTATTTGCAAATGTAGTATGCACATAGCTGCAAATCTACCATCTCTGGGAAATGAATTTACTATAACACTATATGTGAGTGTTTGCTTCCTAGAAATGAAATGTGTGCAATAACGCAAATAATTGAAGCAGTTATCACTAGTTTTATCACCTGCTCGGGGCTGACGCGGCCTGATTTGTTCCTTCGACGCTCCTGTATAATGTATTATCTATACACCAATAGGTGAAGCCCATATTAGTGTAGTATTTTAGGTGTAAACTAGGCTTTTTCTCATGCCCGGAAAAAAAAAATGGAAGCATTAACCGCTAAATAAGAGAATAATGCTTTGGATTGGGTTAATGACTTTGAAATCATTGTCGTTCATCTAATGTACGTGCTATCAATGTTTTTATTAAGTGAATGATTTTTACTTTGCACAAGAAGATCATGAAGTGCCATGGCTGTGCAATGGATGTTAAAGGAGAAATAAGGGATTTAAAGAGTACTTGTCTTATGATAATGTTTTCTCTGCCCCTTGTTAATATTTAAGGGTTAGAGGTCCAAGGGTTACAGTACCCTGTAGTAGTTTATATTCTTTTTAAAGGAAGCAAGGAGGCTGCCATTGTCATCCTTCTATAAATCCAAGTTATCTGGTTGTAATTCCGACTCTCTGGGTCCAATGGCCCCTTGCAAGGAAAGCCAAAGAAAAGTCAGACCTTTTTGCATTGTTGTTCAGGGCTGATGATTTAATTACTAAATCTCATTGTGAAAGCCAGGCAACTCACAATTGTAGAATGTGAAAATTAGATCCATACATAAATTCAGGCATGACCGGTTTGGTTAAAATGCTCACCAGAAACCAGTTATTTATAGCTAGAGTTCTGTAGAACCATAATCTTCATTCAGAGTTTGGATGGATATCCTCAAACTGATTGACCTCACATCTGGTAGGGCCTGAATAGCTTTAGTTCCAGCACCACTTTCCAGAACCAGCAAACAGGTCAACAATATTCTCCTTAGCTATCTGTAAAGGTGGCATTTTCACCACCACTGTAAGGGGGTATTTGTTTTAACCAGCAATAAAAGGTGCCCATGACCACCAATGACTAGCAGAAATTTTGTGAGACTTGAATTATTTCGAGGGTTTCTCTGGTTAAGAAAGGCAGTTCTAATCTTACTTTACATTATACGGTATGAAGAAGTGTGCAAACTGCCACTTGGCACAATGATGGATTCCAGTGGTGGTGTTACTATGTTGGGTAAATCCTATCACTGTTACTTGTCACATACTTGTTCCCAGTAGCCATGAGTGATAATAGCAACCAAAGAGCTTGCATCTTTTTTAAATGTTACCTTTATTTAAAAATGAGTATTGGGTACCAAAGCTGGCATGATTACAACACCAAATTCGGGTACCCTGCCTGATTTCTGTGATTTAGTACTGGTTATATATCTCGCCCTTTGGGCAGCCATTGCCATCACTGATTTTCATGACACTTTCTGCTCTGTGTACCCATATAGACTGGTAAGACTGGATCATCATGGCACTCTCTGCTCTGGGTACCCATATAGCCTGGTAAAACTGGACCATCATGGCACTCTCTGCTCTGTGTACCCATATAGACTTGTAAGACTGGACCATCATGGCACTCTCTGCTCTGGATACCCATATAGACTGGTAAGACTGGATCATCATGGCACTCTCTGCTCTGTGTACCCATATAGACTGGTAAGACTGGACCATCATGGCACTTTCTGCTCTGGGTACCCTTATAGACTGGTAAGACTGGACCATCATAGTACTCTCTGCTCTGTGTTCCCATATAGACTGGTAAGACTGGACCATCATGGCACTCTCTGCTCTGGGTACCCATATAGACTGGTAAGACTGGACCACCATGGCACTCTCTGCTCTGGGTACCC
The DNA here is from genome assembly GCF_032062135.1 of Pyxicephalus adspersus. Classification (NCBI taxonomy): domain Eukaryota; kingdom Metazoa; phylum Chordata; class Amphibia; order Anura; family Pyxicephalidae; genus Pyxicephalus; species Pyxicephalus adspersus. Next base: position 8,975,138 of record NC_092868.1, read on the forward strand.
ACATAGACTGGTAAGACTGGACCACCATAGCACTCTCTGCTCTGGGTACCCATATAGACTGGTAAGACTGGACCATCATGGCACTCTCTGCTCTGTGTACCCATATAGACTGGTAAGCCTGGACCATCATGGCGCACCCTGCTATTCAAGCAGTCACACGCAACCATGCACACAGTTGTCACTTTGTGCCGCAGGAAAAACCTCCCCACAATGCTTCACCTCCAGTTTGCATGAAGATCTGATTAATGCCTAATTGCACAGCATCTTCTTGTGCTCAATTCAATTCCCCACAAATTAATTCCACATCTCAAGCACGGCGTGCGGACGGTGCGGTCTCACAGCTGCTAGTATCCAGAGGACCCGGCTTCTCTGGGGACAGGTGTGTGGATACTGACTCGATATTATGTACACAATATCATGTTAATGTAACGGTGAAATGTGTTTTGTTGGATGAGATGGAGCACGCGCTCCCCGGGGAAAAGAGTGCTTTCCATTTCCTGGCGGCTTTCAATGCCAGCTAATTAACCCTTCCCCGCTCAAGCGAAAGCTGCTGACTGGCGGCTCTGCGGAATAATGAGCGCATTTGGAAAGAGAGAGAGAAGCGCTGTGTACCCAGAGCTGCCACTGTCACAACAGCAGAGTGAAGTTATTGGTAAAATGTGTAGTCATCAACTTTTATTATCTAGAGACTGAGCGGGCAGGGAGCGGTGAAGAATAAGAGAGAAGGACAGCAAGGCCTGGAAAAATGGAGGACGATGAATGAACGAGAGCCAGGCTAGATAAGTAAATATAAGCACATTTCCCGCTGCTTGTGCCAAGCAAATCACTGAAATATTGCTTTCTGCAATCATTTTCATTCTTGCCTAGGATTTTAAAGGAAACCGGTCATGTAATGACTAAACCACAGGGGTAGCCATTGCTCACCTCTGTCCTCTCAGAATGCAACACTGAAAACCGGTGAGGAAAGAAAAGAAAATAAGCAGCCCATTGAGTCTGCCCTTTTCTTTGATTTTGTTTTCAGATAGACCTATATTTATCTCCAATTTCCAAAGAGGATACAATTTATGTTTCAGCTTTGCAAAAAACATCTTTCCTCCATATACCCAAAAGCCACATTTTGCTGCCCTCCATTCATTGCTGTACCTTAATCTATTGGGCTTTTATAGAAATGCGATTAACAGAGATCCCATTTTAACTTTTTACTGTTTTACGGTCCTCCAGCATTCCATCACCTCTGGCACCTTACAGGTTGCATGGCTCTAATTGCAGCCTATCAGGCTTTGGTGGATGCACCAAGATTTGGTGTCCAGCATTTGGGTTGCAAGATGGATTTCTATCTGAATTATAGGCTTGCTTGGAGAGAGAGTACAAGCACTGTGTAGCAACCATAGAAAGTATATGGCACTGCCCCCATGAATATATATATATATATATATATATATATATATATATATATATATATATATATATATATAATGTTGTTTGTATGTAGAGATAGAGGTTGGTACATTTCAAGGCTGAAAATTGAGCCATAAAAAAGTAATCAGTGGGCAGTTGTGAAAAAATCCATACTGTAAGGTGGTAGCGAATCATCTTTTACCGAATAAAGCACTGTCTCAGGGTTTGGCTAAAAAGGCTAGAGAGGAAGCAGGTTACAGTACAGAGCCATAGAAAATAATAAAGCAGGAATGCCACACGATGAAACAGATAGTTGAAGGGGGGAGAGATGGGCATAGAGCGGGGACTGACACACACTATGTCTGACGACAGTATAGGTCAGGGAGAGATGGAGAGCTATAAAACACAATAGCAGACGGCAGTAAGGGTCCTTTGAGTTTTTAATCAATAGTTCCTGAGTGTTTAGAGGCAGACATACAATCCGGAGGCATCCTGTGGTGACTCAATTAGAGGCCATTACATTACTCTCTGCAGCATGGCCGGCTCTCCCTTTACCCCGCACACTGAGCTGTCTTCTGATCTCTAACCTCTCAATGCATCCATGTCCGTCACTTAGTAGGCCACGTTCCCTTTATTAGAGAAGGCAGCTCTGAACCAGCTATTGGCAGAAGATGGCTAAATTACACGATGGCTTCTTCTGTTTCTTAAGGACTCTGGTGGTTAGGACCTCCCATCTTTGGGGTTTCTCATCTTAGCATCTACCCTTCTTCTCATCATGTTTTCAGTTTTTTGGATCTGGAGAGGATACATTTTCATTGATGAAGCTGGGTGATCCACAAACTTTGAATGGATTGCTTCAAAGTAAATTGCCATTTGCTTGCAAATGTTTTAAATTCCAGACTAGATCCATTCACCAGATCTTCGCTGATGAAAGTGTATCTTCTTCCTGGAGCCTTGGAGAGCTTTATTAAATTAAGCCCCATGCGTTAAGTGGACGCATGCATTGATCAGGATCAGATGGCCGTAGGACTCTACTGTAGCTCCAAAGTGTCCAAACCAAATCCTTCTGCTCTTTATTCCTCTTCTGTTTTTGGTTTGATGAATAGCACTCCAAATTATATATATACCAAAATTGTCATATTATACCAAACCGTCCAACCTCTAAACTAGGGGTGTCGAACTCAATCAGAGAAGGGGCCAAAATCTAAAATTCAGCCTAAATCGCGGGCCGAATGGTTTACTGAACAGTCATAAACTGACAATGTTAACCAGAAATGTGAATTTAAATTGAGTGGAACAATCTTTTCCTTAACAGTGCTGTTAACCAACTCACATGCTATCAAGCAAAACAGTAATATTGGAATGTAACTAAAATGCTCATTGTTTTGTTTTCTGGCTAGATGTCTGACACCGTTTTCCCCGGATCAATGAGTCAATGTTCGGTTTTATTTCTTGGGCTGTAGCAACCCGCAAAACAGCATGGAGGTTGTCATCGGTAATGCGTGATCTGTGCTTGTTTTTGTTCAGATTCATTATTGAAAACATCTGTTCACAAACATAGGTGCTCCCGAACATGGATAGAATACGGGCAGCATGAAGTCGGAGCTCTGGCATTGAGTCAGGGGGCAGTAGAGGGTAGAAGTCCTCAATTTCAACATCCTGAAACCTTGATTTCAGGCCACTGTCAGACTGAAGCTCGATTATCTCCATCTGAAGGTATTTTTCGCTGTAGCCTTTGTAAACATTTGCTGCTGTGATTGTAGTTTGCCTTTTAGTTCTTTAACAATTTTATGCTTTTCTTCCAAAGTATATTTGCCATACTTAACATTATGTTTGGTGTCAAAATGACGACGTATATTGTACTCTTTCATCACTGACACTGTCTCATAACACAATATACACACTGGTTTGCCCTCTCTAAGCACAAACATGTATTCATTTTGCCATTTGTCATTAAATTGTCTGCCTTCACCGTCAACTTTTCTTTTCCTGGACATTTTGGGATCAATATTGGCAGTAAAAGATGTAGTTTATTGGAAATCTGCGTTAGAAGGAAAAAGTTGAAAACTGCACAGGGATAGCTTGATTTGGCAGATGGAGTGAAGAAAAAAAAAGTCAGTCAATAAATGCCTGGATGGGTACAGATAGCAGATTCTGTTGCGATTTTTATGCCTGCACTTTATGCCAGGAACTGGCAGCTTCTGCTGTGTATTTTTTATGCCCGCACACTCACTCTCTCCTCTGCTCTGCCACCCGCACAACCACTTCGGATGCCGGACTATAGGTCACACCTCCTGAATCTCGCGTGACTTGTTATCTATGCGCATGCGTAATAGAAAGCAAGTACGGCCGGCGAGACCACAAGCCTCCTATGTCACCGCGCGTCATTGTGATGGAACGCAGCGGCGTGCAGTGATGGCAGCGCGGTGCGGGCCACATTGCAAGGCCTGGCGGGCCGGATTTGGCCCGCGGGCCTTGTGTTTGACATGTGTGCTCTAAACCGTACTGTCCAACTCTAGTGCTTGAAGGCCACAAACAGGCCATAATTTCATTCAGTCATTTTCTGACTCTTTGAACTTTATTTATAAAACATGGAATCAGATATTCTCTCAAACACTTCCTTGTGGCAATCTCCCAGGTCCTTGTGTTTCAATAACAGTAATTGATTTCCACCAGGGAATGTTTGAGGGAATGGTAAATCCCTGGTTTTATAATCAAATCTCTTTGTAACCTACCTCCGGATTTTCTAAAAAAATATTGTTCATGGTGCCCAATGATTTTTAGTAAAGCAAACATCATCCACTTAGTATTGGAACTACTTTAAGGGTATCCCTGCGTATGGTCGCCCCATTGCTCCATTTCATCCTAACATGCAAAGGAAAAGAACTCATCCAGAAAATATCCACAAAACAATTCTGCATTTAGACTAAATCTGACAATACAAATTTGATGCTTACCCAGCCTTCCAGCGTCTCATTTGATTGACGATAGTGTTGCCGTATACGTGTCCAGGCCTATGGTTAGATAATATTATCAGTTCTGGAGCGTCAGGGTCACTGGGTATGTGATAGCGCTACAAGTTGATACCGCTTGTTAGATTGATGTGCCAATCATTATGATGTCAGCATCTAGTGTTGTGTCTGCTCTCATGTGAGATATTACAGTGTCATCCTTTTCTGATATTCCTCGGTAGATTATGCCACTCACTGCACGTCTTTATTACTCAGTAGACTATAGTGTCAGGTATTGCTTGTCAATATCACACCCTGGATTGTGGTGTCAGTTACTGCATGTCGGTATTCACTTGGCCAGTTATTTTATGTGAGTAGAATCCAGTATCTATTACTTCATGTTGGTATCACTCAATAGATTGATGTTCAATGTTGTTTTTTTGTTCAGTGAAGTATGGTGTCAGTTAATCCATGTTGGTGTAATTCAGTGGATTGTTTTGTCAGTTACTCCATGCTGGCATCATTTATGGATCGCTGCCTCAGTTATTCTATGTTGTCATCATTCAATAGACTGTGGTGTTGGTTGCTCCATATGGGTATGACTCAGTAGAATGATGTTTTGGGTACTCCAGTTTGGTATTCCTCAATGAATCGTGCTGTCAGTTACTCTATGTTCATATTATTTAAAGGAGTATGGTGTTGGTTACTCCATGTTGGTATTACTCAATGAAATATGGTGTTGCTCCATATTGGCTTCATATAATAAATTGTGATGTCAATTATTGCCTGTTGTCATCATTCAATGGTATGTGGTGTTAGTTACTACATGTTGGTATCACTCAATGAACAATGGTGTCAGTTATTTCATGTTGGCATCATGCAATAGAATTTTGGTGTTAGGTACTCCAGTGCACTGTGGTGTTGGTTACTACAGGTTGGTATCACTCAGTAGAGTGTGGTTTGGGTTACTCCATCTTGGCATCATTCAATGAGCTGTGCGTTTAGTTACTCCATGAAGGCATCTTCCAGTGGATTGTGGTGTTGGTATCACTCAATAGACTGTGATACCAGTTATTCTAGGCTGGTATTACTCTGGGGCCTTTCACAATAGCAAATTTCAGTAGCAAACCAAGCACAGTGGGTTTCTCTGTCATTCATCTTAAAGCCCGTCCTAATGCACCTACAGAACCCAACTGCACTACATCATTCCATATTTTGAACTGCGGTCAAAAATAGAGCTGGAACAATCTTTCCTGCATTGGGTCCCATAATGGGCTTCAGTGATGCAGGATGTTATCACGCATTTCTTACCCCAATGCACATTAGTGTGAATGGGCCTTCGGTGGTAGTTTGTTCTTTCATATCATAGTCAACCCTGCAGTATCCATTATTGTGTGTCCATTTATTAGCATAATGTAGCATTGGTTATTCCTTGACTACATCACTTAGTTTATTGATGTTTTAAGTTTCTTTTATTATACGATCGCTTGGTTGACTGCAGTCTCAGTTATTCCAGTGTCATTTCGTCAGTTACACCAGTTTCATCAGTTGATTTCAGTGGCAGTAACTAAGTATCAGTATGACTCAGCTAACTTCATTGGCAGTTATTCCATGTTGATATCCCTCAGTTGATTGCTATGTCAGTGCTTGTATCACTGCATCATTTAGATAATTGTAGCATTTTCATTTTGTATCTCTTTATTATACAGAGATGCTATGTTATAGTGTCAGTTATTTTTGCGACGTATTATTCTGTTGATTACAGTGTCAGTTATTGTGTGCGTTGCCTCAGTCACTACACATCAGTGTCACTCAGTAGCTTGCAGTTCTGGCTATCCTATGTCAGTATCACATTCTACATGGCTGTGTCAATCATTCACTTCTGTCAGTATTGGGGATGGACAGTTATATCCCTCGCCGTGCCAGTATCATAATAGTTGATGGCATTGCTCCCTCCAAGTTCACGGCCATCCATTAAATAGCGGCAGTGCCGCCGCCCGTTTTTCCTGGAGATATGAACCAGAACTGATCATTCATTACAGAGCGTACGTCTCCGGGTTCTGACCTGCCAGCCTGTGGATATTATAATACATAAATGAGGAAGATCCAGCCTAGGACACGTTAAAGCAATTAGACATGACATACTGTCTATCAGCAGGTCCCATATAACCGATTGGACGGCAGCGACACCTCATCACAGCTTGGGTTCTTGTTCGGCTAATCACGGTTTGGGCTCTTGTTAGACACTGTGTCATTCATTATGGGAAGATAGCGATGACTCGGAGCAGGCCGAGCCGCTAATCATCACACGGACTGGCTTTCGTGGCTGTTGCCTTCCTATTTCTGATATTGAGTTTTAATTAGATCACCATGTTGGGCTGAAGAGCAAGACGCTCTCTGTTTTTTCTTGTTCTTACCAATGGAGGGTCAGAAAAAGACAATGAGTTTTTTTTATAGGCCTAAACAAAAGGAAAGGCCTTGTCATGGAGCTGCTTATTGTAACCAATAGGGGGCAAGAAATGCAAAGAAAGTCTCTTGGTTGTGTATAATTTCATCATATAGAGTGTTTTCCCCAGCCCCTTTTAGCTGGGCGCACCACCTGGCACTTTACAGTAACCACTCAGCTGCTTTTGGGTGGTTACTGATGAGTTGGGTCACAATACAGGGACTGCCACCTGCCTACAATTTATTCCAACCCAGCTTAAAAAAAAACTTATGAGTTGAACACTACCTTTATAATAGATCTAAAAAATTATTTGCTTTACTTTTGTATTACTAGTTTGTAGTAATAGATTTGTTCTTCTAAATTGTAAGCTCTTCAGAGTAGGGTCCTCTCCTCCTGTGTCACTGTCTGTACTCATCTGTCATTTGCAACCTCTATTTAATGTACAGCGCTGTGTAATAAACAATAGTAATAATAATATTACTCAAATATTAACTCAGTTATCACATTGCGGTAATGTATTTTTGTTAGCCAGCAGGTGGAGCTGTAGGTTCCTTTTCCCTTTTCCTACCATCACCTTGTCTCCTGCTGTAAAAAAACTATTGATAACAGGGTTCAGTAGCTGAAGCCTAAATTTACACACATGTAAATGATCAGTAACATTGGCTCCTGCTATTATTTCTCCATAAGGCTCTGTCAGAGGGTTAACTGGATAATGTCGCTTTGTCCGAATATGTTATTATACATATACTCATTACTATTCCAACAATTTGTAATTCTATTCATCTGCCGGGTGTTTCAGACCACATCAGATCGCTAGGAGGGTGACACACTGCTTTCTAATTCAACTTCAGTGTGTTGAGGTGATGTGCCCAATAATTTTTCAAAAAAAAATAGGGCGGGGGTGGTGACACAGGAAGCTTCAGGATGTAATCGGAGCAGGGCTGTGTTGTCAGGTTCATGGCTAGTTTAAAATCCTAGCCTCTTAGACGGGGCTATTCTGTATGTAAATTTCAGAACTGGATAGCCAGAAATAGAAATCCTTTGGCAGGTAAAACCTCTTTCTTTAGACAATCACCTGAAATTTATTTTTGATGTGAATAAATATATATATGGCTAAGCCTACATTGAGTCTCTGTGTGCAGCCATTGAAGGGTAAATCAAGCAGCAATATTGCAGAGGTAGAAGGCATTGTATATGTAAACGCATGCTGTAAACCTATATGATGTCTTGTAGGCCCGTGCCCGGTCACATCCACCCTGCTGGATGGCACGCTCGTCTTTCTTACCGACTCTTTGAATTCCTTGTCCTTCTGTGTGCGTGCATCCATGGCGCTCTCCTGTCAGCCTGACGCACAGCAGCTTGGGGCCGTAAAACTGACATAAAGTTTATAGAAGCCGAGCCACACGTTGCAGCTCACTGTGACAATGACAAGTCGCCAACCCGCACGCTCTGCCTTGTTATATCACTATCAGCCCAACCGCTCCCCTCCATCCGATTTTTATTTATCCCATGTGGGTTACCCAGTCACTAACTTTTCCTTTATAAATACTCATATCTATCTTTATGGAGGGAATTAATTCTCTTGCTTTTTATTAGATGGTAGAACAATTGCTCTGAGGCAGGAATAGGAGCGCCGAGCTCAGAATTCAGAGAAAACTGATGTTTACTGAAAAAAGCCTATTATGTCTGGATGACCGAGAGAGATGCTACAGCAAAGGGTTAAATGCCTTTCACTTGCTCAAAAAGTGTTTTTTCTCACCTGGTGACCCAGCCAGCAACACAAGGTGAAAACACTTACTCATTGCTGTGTTCTCCCCTGAAATGTTTTTAGGCTGGTTGGGTAGAAGCTGTAGACCTCCATATTGTAACCCAACTTTTCAGTAACCACCCAAAAACAGCCGGTGTTTTGTGCCCGACTAAAAGGGGCTGGAGAGAACACTGCAATGTACTCCTTCTATGCAGAAGCTGGGTTGTCAATCTAGGACTGGACTACACAGCAACCCCTCCTTCTCTTTCCCATTACATACTGGTGGTTGCCTGCAGAGGTAGCGTGCAGAAGAATTTATCAGCTTATGAGATTTCTGGCTGGATCAGCAGGTTTTTTTTGCACTTACTGTACAGATATATTGGAGTTCCCACTTTGAAGCAAACGTCCTTTGCCATAAAGATTTTCAAGACTGGCAGTATTTAGTGGTGCACATTTGGTGATCTTCAGATCTCCCTTATCCATAGAGTCCCTGGACACCAGGAATGCAATATGACCGATTTGCTAAAAGAATGCAGGTGGTTTACTTCCCATTATGAATTTTCGCCATTTAAGGAATATTTTACTTAGCTTAGTGAATGCGGTGATGGTTTGCCACACTCAACCAGGCTCTCAACTGCTCCCATTGAACCAATAGGGAATGGTTGGAAATTATGTTGTGTATGCTTTTGTATTCAGTTTGTGGCATGGTTCCAGGGTGCAACATGTAGCTTATGGCTGTCCTTGAGCACCCAATCGCTTCCATTGACTGGAATGTGGATGTATTCCAACTGTGGATGAACGCAGTTGCAATTTTTGCAGGGGGACTGGAGATGGATCACAATCCTTTTCCAATGTGGTGAACCACATCGCAACCACGCTCAACTGCACAACACAGTATGTAACAAATGCTGCAGTTGACTATAAAAAGGCCCATTCAGGGCCACAATGAGCCACAACATTCTTCTGCAGGCTCCACTGCAGCCTCAACAAACTTGGGAACAATTCCTTCGCAAGTGGCTGCGACAGATTGCATTCCCAAAGTGCTGCCAGTCACATGATTTACACCCCAGGTTTGAAAGGACCCTCAAAACCCAACAGCTATAAATGTCTCTGGAAATGATAGAAATCATATTTAGCAACTGTAGGAAATGCTATACAGACAGTACCTTTCATTCTATAAAGAAGGAAGGAGCTAGGATGAGCATGAGACACCCCTCTGCGTCCTCTATAGGATACAGGATTTCGGAGCGCATTTCTGACAGCTCTTTAGGCACTTACAGGGCTGTTAAAGGGAACAAGTGGAAATGTTCATGTATTGATGTAAAGATGTACTGCTTTTGTTTTTTGTGTTTTTTGTTATTCTACACTTTAAAGCAGAAAAATGCACTTTCCATAGAAAATGAATTGTAATGTGTGATAATGGAGCCTCAAATGGCCCCCTGGCTTTCTGATGTCTTTGCTGAAACACAGTTTCTTCAGTGAGGGATGACTCTAACTCCTTTAGAGCAGTCATGTCAAGGGGGTTTGCCAAGTGCTATCACTACCTTTAAATGATGTATTTAATCCGTTCTGTTGAACCTATTTCTGCACCCTGGTTAAGGTATGGACTTGGACTCCCAACTAAAAGTGCTTCTTAGGCTCTGGCTGGTACTTTGGCTTTCTATGCAAGTGGCAAGGTAATTAAAAAAAAATAATTCTTTAACATATATTATTGAAAGCTAAAATCTGCCCTTTTCACAAACCAAAGCAGTCTCTGTCTTTGTCCTAATTTCTCTTGATAGAACAAACCCATCTTCCAAGGGCAAATGTCATTTACTATTCACATTATTAGAGCCGCTGCTTATTATCTGCTTTTATAAAATGTCATATAGTATAGAGGCGAAGTTTCCATTTCTCAACATGCAAATGTGTGTCCATTTATCCGAGGCATCATTGATAAAGCTGCTGTCCTTTATGGTCCACCGAGAAGCCTCCGCCTGTGTGTTTAACCTTTTAACTCGAGTTTCTTACAAATCTGTAATAACTCGATCCTTCCTGCTTTTTCTCACCTCGCTAGTTTGTTTCATGACTTTGCGCCACAAGAAAAATGCATTTTTTTAATCTGTTCTGTTTCTTTCATGTCTATCCATGTGGCTCTTTTCTGCTAATGGATGCAGTTTGCTGATAAGAAGTGCAGAGAGGTGATCAACTCCAAAACTACAACCGAGCCATTAATAAAAAGAAATGGCGAGTGCGTGTTAGATGTTTTTACCTTTTTTATTTTTTTTTTCTTCCTTGTTTCGCCACTCTTTCACATGAGCATGTCATAGAGCAGAAGATCTGAACTAGGATAAAAAAGAAGAATCTTTGAAACAAAGGGAGCTTTCCTTGTTATTACCTTCTGATGTGTGTTACTTTTGCTTTTTGTCAGAAGGAAGCGTGAGCATTGACACAAAGATGGTATATAGTTAGGGTGTAAGTCCTGGTAACTTAAATATATATATATAATCTATATTTTTATATATATATATATTTGGAACATAGGGTGACTTCATTAAAATGTTTGAATTACCCCTATTGATAACTAATCTTTTGGCATGATATTGGCAAGCATGGAGGCTAAGTGATTAGCACTTTTACCTGATCTGGGTCTTGGGTTCAAATTTGTTGGGGTTACTCATGAATAGAGCACATGTAAACTTGAATTCCAGTGTAAAGGCATAATTTTATTAAATAGAAGCATTATACCTGTCTTTCCTCTGCTGCATTCCCTCTACCCCCTATTTTCTCTACCCCCGTCAGTTTTTTTCAT